>NC_072376.2:166779642-167083214 GCF_028885625.2 Pongo pygmaeus | reverse complement strand
TGGCAGAGCCATAAGGCAGAAGAAGGCTGAGTTTCTGAGTCACTAACTGGCAATCATGAACACCCATATTAAGCTTTATTATGTCTAAGCCATTATATAATTTAGGGTTTGTTTGTCACATCACCTTGCACCACCTTAGTTTAAATATGTGTGCTACAAACACAAATGGGGACTTAAGCTAGCATAAGTCAGCAGGAATGTGAGAATGACTGAAAAGTAATGTCATTATTATTTGATTGCAATGTTCTCCCTACCTAACTAGTGCCTTGAAGCCTGTGCAGCTGATCATGCTCTTGAATGCCTTTCGTCATATTGCTGGCTTATGTACATGTGATACAAGGCCATGCATATTTCTCTCTTATTTCAAGCCTTTGACCTGTCTCCTTAACTACATAGCAAACTCATTGAAGCCTTTTGCTTTGTCTGTTACTGTTCCTAGTTCAGAGTTCAGGACTACTGAATGCTCAATATGTATTTATTTGTCTGAGGGTAGACTGATTCTTTAAACAAAGCCAAGGGAAAATTTTACCAGCTAAATAATTTTTGGTGTACTTAATGACTTTTAAAACTAGTTTCAAGGCCATAAAGAAATGTAGCCCATATGTATATTAATAAATATACTGACAGCATAAACATTAAAAACCATAAATACTGTTAAAATCCATTTAAATTACTATTGGTCTCTTCATTTAAGGATATGAAAGAGGTTTTATTGAATTTTTCTCATAGCATTTTGAGAGAAAATGGGACATTTTTAGAAACAAATTTATTTTGAACTGAGACTTTCAATGTGTTTCTTGACACACCTAATGTATCAAATCACAGCTAAAATTAAATTAAAGGAGGAAAAAACCCATGCTGTTTCTCAGGTTTAGATACAGTAAATAGGCTCACAAAACCAAAGTCAGGCCATCTGTAAATTACTTCCCACATAAACCCTGTTTCACAATCTGGTCCTAAACTAATGAAAATGTAACTCAAGTCCAAGTCAGATTAACCTAAGTTTAACTGGCCTATATGAGAATACATATGCAACATGTAAAACCATACAACTAAGAGATGACAGACAAAAAGTAATAGAAGGTAAGGATTTTATCCTTGCAGTGGCTGTTGTCTGTTTCTGCCCAGCTTCTCTGCATTTCTCCGGTAACATAATCTATCCCTTTGGCCTCATGAGAGTTCAGAAGACCGGGGCTAGCCCAGTTAGTGTATCCTCCTGTTCTCAGACGTGGAAGCCAGGATGACAACTGATGGTCAGTGATGGTCAGTTGCAACTGACCCTAACTAAGATCTGCCCTGAAATTTTTCCACCTGAGATTAATGGGACAGAACTTCTTTACTCTTCTGGTGGCAGAGTTGTTGGGTTGACTTGAAGGATTCCTGTTGCCCATCACGTGCAGAAAGATGATGCAGAGGTAAGAGAGTGAAGTCAGCACAGATGAAAAGCAGATGCCAGACCGAAATGGAGAGAGGGAGCCTTGAGAGCATCAAGGGCCACCAGCATTGTCATTCCCGAGGCCAGTATTATCCTTTGTCCTGAATTTGGTTTTATGAGCCTATAAATTCCCATTTTTGAGTTAAAGTTAGCTTGTGTTAGATTTTTCCCACTTGAAACTAAAAGGCAGTCCTAAACCTGCAGCCCCTAAAGCTAATGTTGTCTTCCCACTCTGGCATGGGACCACTATAGTTGGTTTCTGTTACTTGGATAATCTTCTGCCCGCAGTCATCTCACTTTGGCTATTGGTCTGACTCTATTTTTTCAAACTATTTTCCCACAAGACCTTAAAGGGTATATCTTGTATAACATATGCATAATAAACATTCTGAAAGATTAAGAATAATACACCTTGGTATCATGAAAATCTAATAAATATTTGTGCTTAATCTACCTAAAACTCTGGATATCAAAAGTGAACACTGGTCCTGGGAAAAACCGATTAAACTCTTGAATATTTTAGGTAGATATTTATGATTATGCATAATTATTTGTGCATAATCTACCACAAATAATTATGCATAATCTACCTAAAATATTCTACTTCATGGTAGTCCATTTAACAAGATACTCCACTTAACAAACTAGCAAATGGTTTGCTACTTGATTCAGTAGAATTCTACCACTCTAGGAGACATCTTTATTGTTTTACTAAAACAATGCTTGGTTGGCATGTTTAAAAAAAGACACTTTGAATTCTGTGAAGAAAGTCATTGGTAACTTGATGGGGATGGCATTGAATCTATAAATTACCTTGGGCAGTATGGCCATTTTCACCATATTGATTCTTCCTATCCATGAGCATGGAATGTTCTTCCATTTGTTTGTGTCCTCTTTTATTTCATTGAGCAGTGGTTTAAAGGTCATATGGAATCAAAAAAGGCCCACATTGCCAAAACAATCCTAAACCAAAGGAACAAAGCTGGAGGCATCATGCTACCTGACTTCAAACTATACTACTAGGCTACAGTAACCAAAACAGCATGCTACTGGTATCAAAACAGAGATATAGACCAATGGAACAGAACAGAGCCCTCAGAAATAATACCACACATCTACAACCATCTGATCTTTGACAAACCTGACAAAAACAAGAAATGGGAAAAGGATTCCTTATTCAACAAACAGTGCTGGGAAAACTGGCTAGCCATATGTAGAAAGCTGAAACTGGATCCCTTCCTTACACCTTATACAAAAATTAATTCAAGATGGATTAAAGACTTAAATATTAGACCTAAAACCATAAAAACCCTAGAAGAAAACCTAGGCAATACCATTCAGGACACAGGCATGGGCAAGGACTTCATGTCTAAAACACCAAAAGCAATGGCAACAAAAGCCAAAATTGACAAATGGGATCTAATTAAACTAAAGAGCTTCTGCACAGCAAAAGAAACTACCATCAGAGTGAACAGGCAACCTACAGAATGGGAGAACATTTTTGCAATCTACCCATCTGACAAAGGGCTAATATCCAGAATCTACAAAGAACTTAAACAAATTTACAAGAAAAAATCAAACAACCCCATCAAAAAGTGGGTGAAGGATATGAACAGACACTTCTCAAAAGAAGACATTTATGCAGCCAACAGACACATGAAAAAATGCTCATCATCACTGGCCATCAGAGAAATGCAAATCAAAACCACAATGAGATACCATCTCACACCAGTTAGAATGGTGATCATTAAAAAGTCCAGAAACAACAGGTGCTGGAGAGGATGTAGAGAAATATGAACGCTTTTACACTGTTAGTGGGCTGTAAACTAGTTCAACCATTGTGGAAGTCAGTGTGGTGATTCCTCAAGGCTCTAGAACCAGAAATACCATTTGACCCAGCAATCCCATTACTGGGTCTATACCCAAAGAATTATAAATCATGCTGCTATAAAGACACATGCACACGTATGATTATTTCAGCACTATTCACAATAGCAAAGACTTGGAACCAACCCAAATGTCCATCAATGATAGACTGGATTAAGAAAATATGGCACATATACACCATGGAATACTATGCAGCCATAAAAAGGATGAGTTCATGTCCTTTGTAGGGACATGGATGAAGCTGGAAACCATCATTCTCAACAAACTATCGCAAGGACAAAAAACCAAACACCACATGTTCTCATTCATAGGTGGGAATTGAACAGTGATAACACTTGGACACAGGAAAGGGAACATCACACACCATGGCTGGTTGTGGGGTTGGGGGAGAGGGGAGGGATAGCATTAGGAGATATACGGAATGTAAATGATGAGTTAATGGGTGCAGCACACCAACATGGCACATGTATATGTATGTAACAAACCTGAACATTGTGCACATGTACCCTAGAGCTTAAAGTATAATAAAAATAACTTAAAAAGACACTTTGAGCTATCTTTCTAGCATCCTGTAAGGATTGAGATTCTGGGAAAGTAATCCAATAGAGTAATAAAAGTAGTATCTCCCAGGATACATTTGGGAGCCAATCGTGTGGTGAAACAGTACTCACTGACTTCAGAATTAGAAAACCTCAGGGACATGTTTGGTTGTAAGTGAAAGAACCATAACTCCTGTGATCTCAAACAAGTTTAGTACCACTAGTCTAGTTGCAACTAATATTGATCATGTTAATGGATAACTCATATTATTCATACAGGAATTTATCATTTGAATCAGTCATGAGAATACAACCACTTCTTACCTAGTAGTAAATGTAATTTTTTTTTAAATTCTGGCATCTGAGTTTTTGTGCCACCTGAGCTCTTGGTGGATTGCAGATTATTATTATTATCTAAATATTCATTGTCAAAATCCCGATAACTAAGAATTTGAAAAGTACCAATCGTCATCACAACATGAAAATGTTTACTAATCAACTGTTTATCAACAATATAAATCCCCACCAAAACATGCCACCCAACTTCATCCTGGAGTCTATCCTCCTTCCTCTGGTTCCAAAGTCTTTTCAACTGCACATGAAATGGCAAATCTTGCAAACAATGAAGGATTTTGCAAAAGTGAGAAAAGTTTTTTCTTAGAAAACTGCTGGAATCACATGGAAAGTTACTGATGAACAAAAATCCAGGAGGTTTAGATGCATTAGCCATTGAAGACAACAAAAATCAATAGACAATGAAATATAGGAATGTGAAATAAAATGATTTGGATATCAAAAGTTAACACTGGTCTTTGGAAAAACCAATTAAACTCCAAATATTTTTGCAAAATAACCCTCTGTTATGTATTACCTTCCTGCCGTAATGCTACTTTCCATCAAAAATGTTATTCTGATTATTTGTTTGTTCTAGGAATGACAATATAGACAAAATTAAATAATAATCTAAATTTAGTTTAATACATAAAAATTCTTTTTATATTTTTAGCTTTATTTTTCAAGACAAATTCTCAAACAAACCTTTTCCAATTTACTTGGAATTAGAAATTTGGTCTCCACTTTAAATGGATTCAATTTAAAGGGACTTTTCTTGGTTCCAAGTTTCCTTTGATAATAAGAATGTTCCTGTATCTTTATGAAAGCCCTCATAACATCATTCTTGTTTGTGTTTCCTATACCAGATTCAAACTGTGAGCTCCTTAAACACAGGTGTCTTTTTAAATTCATCTTTGATTTCCCTAACACTTAGCCAGGTACCTGCTGCTAAGGTTGGCAAAATAAAAAAATTCATGATTGGATGCATCTAACAGATATTCAGCATCTACCTTGTCAAGGACTTTGGAATGTCCACTTAAGATGAATGTCCTGAGCACTGGAAGTCTAAGTCTATTTCTAGAGGTATAGACCTAGAATGGATACTCTCTTAAAATCCTTAAAGTATGGCAATCCTTACCCTTTTCTGTATTTGCCTTCCTTTGAAAACAAAATTATCAGATATATTTTGCCTCACACACACACAGAAACAGGTTTCCAAGATATCCAAATAAATTGATTGCTTGTAAAACCACCTCTTGTCACTAACAAGAGCCAACTCTTAGATGAGAAATCAACGAGCTCGTCTTCCAAGAGTTGCAGTACATGCTTGGGAGTGGTCTAGTGTAGTTTCTAGGAGCCAGAGGCACAATAAACTACTGCCAAAATGGTCTTGAGGCAGTCCATAAAGTGACTGGAAGCTGGCTGGATTTAAAATGAGGTTGGCATCAAGAGGGTTTGCACATTCAGCCTGCAGTTGCTAACATGCCTCTTTGATTCACTTAATGGAAAGTAACCCTAACAGGGGCCCTCTCTGCTTGGCCTGGAATTATATGGCTCAGACTAAACATATTAAATTCATTACAGCAAATTGGTCTTTGGCCCCTCGTGGCTGCAGGGATACAGGGAAGACAAAAGCCCTGCTGCTGTCAAGACATTGGAAATCTGCTGCTGGAGATACACAGTGAGGTGGGATGGATTTTACACAGATTCAAAGTGGGAGTCATTATCTAATTGAAATAGATTGATTTAATGGCTTAGAGGATGATATGAGCCTGAGGAGGAACCCATAAAGGGCTTTTGTGAGCCTGAACAAGCATTCCGAAAAAGCATCCCTGGAGTTTCATGCAGTGCTATACGAGCTCTGCATTTGGAGGCTTTTGGAAGCCACATGCAGACCAAAATTAACAAGAATACTTGACATCACTTTTTTTCCTTAAAGACAGAATGATGAGAAGCATCATAAGGCAATTCAATTTAGTGATCACCTACTATGCACCAGGCACCCTATTAGGCACAGTGTTATCCTGTCCTAAAAGTGCTCCGAGTTATTGAACAGGGCATATGGGTCAGAATTGCATCTAGATGTGGCCCAAACACAAATAAATTCTATTGAAATGTAGTATAAAAATTTAAAAGTTGTAGGGAATTTAAAAATATACCAAATATCCAAAGCAATCCTGAGGAAAAAGAACAAAGCTAGAGAAATCACACTACCACACTTCAAAATATACTACAAAGCTATAGTAACTGAAACAGCATGGTACTGGCATAAAAACAGATATATAGAACAATGGAACAGAATACAGAACCCAGAAAATAATCCACATATCTACAGTCAACTGATTTTTTTAAAGAGATGGGGTTTCACCATATTGCCCAGGTTGGTCTTGAACTCTGGGCTCAAGTGATCCACCAGCCTTGGCCTCCCAAAGTGTCAGGATTACAGGCATGAGCCACCACACCCAACCTATAGTCAACTGATTTTTGACAAAGGCACCAAGAACACTTCATGGGGAAAGGAGAGTCTCTTCAATAAATGGTGCTGGGAAAACTGGATATCCATATGCTAAAGAATGACACTAGACCCTCACCTCTCACTCTATACAAAAATCTTCTCAAAGTGGATAAAAGACCTAAATGTAAGACACAAAACTATAAAACTATTAGAAGAAAATATAGAAGAAACACTTCAGGACACTGGTCTGGGAAAAGATTTTAGGAATGAGACTTCAAAAGCACAAGCAACAAATGCAAAAATAAACAAATGAGATTATACTAAACTCCTCTCCCTCTCCCTCTCCCTCTCCTTCTCCCTCTCCCTCTCCCCCCTTTCTTCAGTCTCCCTCTCCTTCTTTTTTCGGTCTCCCTCTGTTGCCGAAGCTTGACTGTACTGCCGTGATCTCGGCTCACTGCAACCTCCGTGCCTCGGGCTCCTGTGATTCTCCTGCCTCGGCCTGCCCAGTGCCTGGGATTGCAGGCGCGTGCCACCACGCCTGACTGGTTTTTGTGTTTTTGGTGGAGACGGGGTTTCGCTGTGTCGACCGGGCTGGTCTCCAGCTCCTGGCCTGGAGTGATCTGCCCACCTCGGCCTCCCGAGGTGCTGGGATTGCAGACGGAGTCTCGCTCACTCAATGCTCAATGTTGCTGAGGCTGGAGTGCAGTGGCGTGATCTCGGCTCGCTACAACCTCCACCTCCCAGCCGCCTGCCTTGGCCTCCTAAAGTGCTAAGATTACAGCCTCTGCCCCGCCGCCACCCCGTCTAGGAAGTGAGGAGCGTCTCTGCCTGGCCGCCCATCCTCTGGGATGTGAGGAGCCCCTGTACCCGGCCGCCCTGTCTGGGAAGTGAGGAGCGCCTCTGCCCAGTCGCCCCATCTGGGAAGTGAGGAGTGCCTCTGCCCAGTCGCCCCGTCTGGGAAGTGAGGAGCACCTCTGCCCGGCCGCCCCATCTGGGAGGCGAGGAGCACCTCTACCTGGCCGCCACCCTGTCTGGGAGGAAGTGAGGAGCGCCTCTGCCCGGCCGCCCCATCTGGGAAGTGAGGAGTACCTGTACCTGGCCGCCCCGTCTGGAAAGTGAGGAGCGCTTCTGCCTGGCTGCCCCATCTGGGAAGTGAGGAGCACCTCTGCCCGGCCGCCCCGTCAGGGAGAAGAGGAGCGCCTCTGCCTGGCTGCCCAATGTCTGGGAATTGAGGAGCACCTCTGCCCAGCCGCCCCGTCTGGGAGGTGAGGAGCACCTCTGCCTGGCCGCCACCTCGTCTGGGAGGAAGTGAGGAGCGCCTCTGCCCGGCCGCCCCGTCTGGGAGGTGAGGAGCACCTCTGCCCAGCCGCCCATCGTCTGGGAAGTGAGGAGCGCCTCTGCCCGGCTGCCCATCGTCTGGGAAGTGAGGAGCACGTCTGCCTGGCCGCCCCGTCTGGGAAGTGAGGAGCACCTCTGCCAGGCCGCCACCCCGTCTGGGAGGAAGTGAGGAGCGCCTCTGCCCGGCAGCCCCATCTGGGAGGTGAGGAGCGCCTCTGCCTGGCAGCCCTGTCTGGGAGGTGAGGAGCGCCTCTGCCCGGCCTCCCCATCTGGGAAGTGAGGAGCGCCTCTGCCCGGCCGCCCCGTCTGGGAGGTGAGGAGCGCCTCTGCCCGGCCGCCCCGTCTGGGAGGTGAGGAGCGCCTCTGCCCGGCCGCCCCGCCTGGGAGGTGAGGAGCGCCTCTGCCCGGCCGCCCCGCCTGGGAGGTGAGGAGCGCCTCTGCCCGGCCGCCCCGTCTGGGAGGTGAGGAGCGCCTCTGCCCGGCCGCCCCGTCTGGGAGGTGAGGAGCGCCTCTACCCGGCCACCCATCATCTGGGATGTGAGGAGCGCCTCTGCCTGGCCACCCCCTCTGGGATGTGAGGAGCGCCTCTGCCCGGCCGCCAACAGCTCCAAAGAGACAGCGACCATCGGGAGTGGGCCGTGAGGATGATGGCGGTTTTGTTGAAGAGAAGGGGGGGAAGTGTGGGGAAAGGAAGGAGAGATCAGATTGTTGCTGTGTCTGTGTAGAAAGAGGCGGGCATAGGAGACTCCATTTTGTTCTGACTAGGAGAAATTCTTCTGCCTTGGGATGCTGTTGATCTATGGCCTTTCCCCCAGCCCCCTGCTCTCTGAAACATGTGCTGTGTCAACTCAGGGTTAAATGGATTAAGGGCGGTGCAAGATGTGCGTTGTTAAACAGATGCTTGAAGGCAGCATGCTCTTTAAGAGTCATCACCACTCCCTAATCTCAAGTACCCAGGGACACAAACACTGCAGAAGGCCGCAGGGACCTCTGCCTAGGAAAACCAGAGACCTTTGTTCATGTGTTTATCTCCTGACCTTCTCTCCACTATTATCCTATGACCCTGCCATATCCCCCTCTCCAAGAAACACCCAAGAATGATCAATAAATACTTCATTAAAAAAATACAAAAAATTAGCTGGGCGTGGTGATAGGTGCCTGTGGTCCCAGCTACTCAGGAGGCTGAGGCGGGAGAATGGCGTGAACCCTGGAGGTGGAGCTTGCAGTGAGCCGAGATTGCACCACTGCACTCCAGAGCCTAGGCAACAGAGCAAGACTCCGTCTCAAAAAAAAAAAAGAAAGAAAGAAAAGAAAAAGAAAAAGGGAAAAAAAAAAGAAAAAAAATTTATATTTTTATAGGCCCTTCACAAAATAAGACATCTGTGATATTGTGATATAATGAAAGATACGTATTTGGTCTTCATCCCAATTACTGGCACAGAACTCCTAAAACTCTTGGAATCTCTGACCTAAGAGGAGCGTCTTTTGTTATTCACAGTAAACTCCTTTCAACTAAAAAAAAAAAAAAAAGGAGATAGATGGTGAGATCAAGCAAAAAATGCTAAAACTAGTGAGGAAGAATTGAAGACGCCACAGAATAAGGCTAAAGTAATGAGTTGAGGCACTATACTGGAAAATCGGATAAGACTTATTGAAATTTGATCAATCAATTTAAAAAGGATACTGGTCCTTACCATGTACCAGTCATTGTACCAGGTTCTTTTTCTATTATGTCTTATTTAATCTTCAAATAACTATTTAAATAAAAATGTTTATCTCCATTTTCCAGATTTCAAAAAATGTGGCTCATATACATCATATTCAAGATCACACAGATAGTGGGAAATTGAGAAAGAATTCCAACTCAGGAATAATTTAAGGGGTTCCTGACAGACTTGAATCCCACATCCTTTCCACTACACTTTATGAATGGAGCTTGCCTCAGAAGGGTTCAAATAACTATGCATCTCTATATTTACTGCTATATAGTTTCTTTGTTACCCTCTGAGATTTGATGACACTGGAATATAGTAATTTTGTAATAAATAAAGGCAACTGAAATCCTAAAGAGGATGGAGGTCAGAAGGGAAATTACATTGCTCAGAAAGCATATTTCCCCTTTCCTGAAGGTGTGACAACAGAAAAATACATGCCTGGACTCCCTCCACCACCTCTCAACCCCCATATCTCTCAATTCCCTAATTCTGGGAACTAGTTTTATGTAGTCACCTCTTACAGGTGTGCCCTCACTTCATGCACCAACCCAATCCAGACTCTAAATGAGGGAGGGGAAAGGCAATGCAACTTGGTGACTATTCACATCACTCAGTTCACAACACATCACATCACTCAGACTGAGACATTTTGTTCCACTTTTGATGTAGATCCTGTCAATAACTTGTGCTCCTTCTGACTTTAACAGCTCTTCAATTGATTTCCTGCGTTCTCCCTCCCTTCTCCATCCCGCTACTTCAACTCATTTCTGGGGCTGTATTACTTGACCTTAAACTCTACACTTGTCAACACTGACTCACTGGTTTCTGGTGCCACACCTTCCAGATGCTGACCACTACTAGCACTTCCTCCAATTCTATTATTAACAATAATAAAACTGATGAAGCACTGTTAAATTTGTTCTTTTACCTGGACCTTACAATCATGTATACTTGGGTGCATGTATATCTTTTTTAAAATTGTTGTTGGGACCTTACACGTCATGAACCTAGCTAACTCATTAAGCCTAATCAGATATGTAAAAGAAAAAGTTAATGATCACAGTCTAAAAATAAAATCTGAACTCTAGAAAGTCTTAATTTGCAATACAGAGCATTGAGGTCCACAGAAATGGCTTATTACAGAGGATTCTTTTCCCAAATTAAGAAAAACACTATATGATTCCTTGGCACAGAATTAGACCTTACAAAAAGAAACTTCTGGTACATGTATTTTCTTTTTTCTTTTCCTTTTTTGAAACAGGGTCTTATTCTGTTGCCCAGGTTGGAGTGCAGTGGCCATCACTCCACCTCCAGAGCTCAAGTGATCCTCCCGCCTCGGCCTCCTGAGTAGCTGGGACCACAGGTCCCAGGCGCACCACCATGCCTGGCTAATTTTTAAAATTTTTGGTAGAGATGGGTTCTCCCTATGTTGCCCAGACTGGTCTCCAACTCCCAGGCTCAAGTGATCTACCTACCTCAGCCTCCCAAAGTGCTGCCATTACTGGTGAGAGACATCACGATTATGGGTGAAAGCTACCACAATTACAAATGTGTTCCTTATCCTCGTTTGAAGGATAAGGAACTTGAAGGATTGTGAGTCATTCTCAGACACAAGGTTAGCAGAGCTCCTTTTTCTGATTAATAGACCAGTACTCTTAGACTTAAGCCCTGTTGTATTCTGACTATTCCTTTTCCTATTAACTGATACACTGTTTTTTGTTTTGTTTTTTTTGTGTGTGTGTGGTTTCTTTTCTGAGACAGAGTCTCACTCTGTCACCCAGGCTGGAGTGTAGTGGTGAGATCAGAGCTCAAAGCCTCAACTTCCCAGGCTCAAGCAATCTTCCTGCCTTGGCCTCTCAAAGTGCTGGGATTACAGGTGTGAGCCAACGCACCTGGCCCAGATCTATCTTTGAACTCAAGTCCTCACATGCTTGTGTTTTGTCATTTGCCTCCATGGGTGTTTCTCTTTCACCTAGAAATTCTCAAATTTTAGAGGGCACAAAAATCACCTGGGACACTTGTTAAAATGTGGATTCAGGGACCTCAACCCCAAGGGATCTGATTTAGTATGTCTCGAGGAGGGACTCAAGAATCTCCATTTTAACAAGTATCCATGTGATTCTGATGCAGGGAGTCCAAAGACCACCCTTTGAGAAATGCTATTTTAGCTAGTTTGAAACAAAGCTCCAGTCAAATAATTCTGAAAGTGAAAATGCTGGGGTATTATTCAATTTGAGTGTTGTGTTGCCTTGAGTTATAGGGCTCTTACACAATGTGAAATGAATATTGTGGAATGCTGTTCACTGCAATAAAATGTCAACATTTCAAGTATTTTTTCAAAAAAAAAAAAAGAGATTATACTAAACTAACAAGCTTCTGCACAGCACACCAAAAATCTTCTGCCAAGCAAAAAATCAACAGAATGAAAAGCCACCATAAAGAATAGGACAAAATATTTACAAACTATTCATCTGACAGGGGATTAATATCCAGATATACAAGGAACTCAAACATCTCAACAGCAAAAGTACAAACAAGCCGATTTAGAAAGAGTAAAATGACCTAAACAGTCATTTCTTGAAAGAATACATAGATGTGCAAATGGCCAACAAATATATTTTTTAAATGTTCAACCTCACCAATCAGCAGGGAAATACAAATCAAAACCACAATGAGGTGTCACCGCAATCTAGTTAGAATAGCAATTAACAAAAGGACAAAAAAAAAATGGGGGTGGGGGCAGGCACAGTGGCTCACGCCTATAATCCCAGCACTTTGAGAGACAAAAGCAGGCAGATCACGAGGTCAGGAGATCGAGACCATCCTGGCCAACATGGTGAAACCCCATCTCTACTAGAAATACAAAAATTAGCTGGGTGTAGTGATGTGCGTCTGTAATCCCAGCTACTCGGGAGGCTGAGATAGGAGAATCACTTGAACCTGGGAGACAAAGGTTACAGTGAGCCAAGATCATGCCACTGCACTCCAGCCTGGCAACAGAGCAAGACTCCGTCAAAAACAAACAAACAAACAAACAAACAAAAGCAGGCTGGCAAGGATTCCCACCAAATCTTGCACACCGTTAGTGGGAATGTAAACTTGGATAGCCACAATGCACAATGGAGAACAGTATGGAAGTTCTGCAAATAACCACAAATAGAACTACCATATGATCCAGCAGTCCCATTACTGGCATTTATCTAAAGGAAGGGAAATCAGAGTATTGAAGAGACATCTGCATCCCCGTTTACGACAGCATTATTCACAATAGCCAAGATTTGGAATCAACCTAGGTGTCCAACAACAGTTGAATGAAAACACACACACACACACACACACACACACAATGGAATACTAGTCAGTCACAAAAAGAGTGAAGTCTTGTCGACATGAATGGAATTGGAGGACATTATGTTAAGTGAAATAAGCCAGGAACAGAAAGTTAAACACTCATGTTCTCACTCATATGTGGATGCTTAAAAATAGTTGATCTCATAGAAGTACCAAGTAGAACAGAGGATACTAGAGGCTGGGAAGGGCCGGGGAAAAGGGAGATAGGGGGAGATTTGTTAAAGGATGCAAAGTTACAGCTAGATGAAAGAATAAGTTCTAGAGTTTTGTACCACTGTAGGATGACTACTGTTAACAATATACAGTTTAAATAGCTAGAAGGAGGATATTGACTGTTCCCAACACAAAAAATGATTAGTGTTCAAATGATGGACATGCTAATTATCCTGACATGATCACTATATATTATATGTATTGAAATATCATATCTACTCCTGAAATATGTACAATTATTATATGTCAATTAAAAAAAGAGAAGAATAAAAAAAAATTCAGGCAAAACAAACCCTAAACTTTCAAGGTGGCTGAACATTGGAACAAGATTTTTAAAACATCACATGTACAGGTTTGTTGGGCAAGTCCACCTTGAGTGATTTGTGTTAGAGTTGGAGGCTGCATATGAAGCTTCCTGGAGTACTTTTAAGCCTCTTGACACTAGATCTGTTCAAGAGTGAAATTCAACAGAGGGCAGTGCTTCAATAGTAGCTTCTATGGGATTGTGAATAAGGTGTAATTCCAGATTGAGGATTTCAGCTAGAATGGCAGGTGAGAAAGTCCCAAATGGCTTCCTTTCTACAGGGCTGCTGCAAACCTTGGACTTTGAAGCTAGCCACATAATGTCTACTAGCATATTACATTTAGCCCTAATTTTTCTCCTTAAAAAGAAATTTTGAGTTAGTTTAAAAAGAAGCCAATTAACAAAAAGATGAGTAAAATAGAAATATCAATTCATAAACAAATAAAACAGGAGGGTGTAAGTATATTAATTCAAATGCTGAAGCTAAAAATGTGCCTATATAGTTTCCTTGCAGTCAAGGCAAAAATGGAAACATAATTGGTTGCATTACTCTCATTATTGGAAAAAGGAGTCAAATCAGTTGTTTAAGGAAGAAAATAAACCTCTTAAACTCTAGAAGAAATTTCTCACATGGAGCTTTGTTCTGAAAGCATTAAGTTATATAAAGAATAATTGTCATGTATTTTTTGCAGAGCAAATTAAATAGTGAATGTCATCTGCTTGTTTCATGTAGCAATTTTTTATTCTTTTGCTAAAAGCTGAAATAATACTATTAAAGCATAACTTAGAATGAACAAAGTATTCTGCATTCTAAGTGTCTAATTTGAGTCAAAGTTAGAACTTAGAGATGTAAATTGATCCACAGGAAAGTAAGGATCTTTGCATTTAATGAATGATATCTGAATAGACTTCCTTACATGCTCTGAAATGGAAGAACATACATGTGTGTGTTAGTCTGTGAATGTAATTATAAGCAGCTTACCCCCTTCATTTTAGAGATCACACATTTTTTTTCTCTCTTCCCACAGCATTTGTAGTTCCACCAATAATGCTCCCTATAATACACAGTGATTTTCAAATGGATGGGACAAGAGTGATAGAAAGGTGCTACCAGATATTCTGAAAGACCACTCTTCAAGGGATAGACCTGCCTCCTTTCACTTGAGAATTTCTGCTTCAGATAACTTCTCTGTAGGCAATTTCCTTCATCTTAGTTTTTGATGAGAGCATTAGATGTTTTGAACTTGATATATTGGATGGGGTTCTGAGTGCCAACTGAAAGTACATCCCAAAAAGAAGGTCCAATTGCCAGTAGAACATTGACAAGTTCCACCTGGGGTTCTCACGAGGAAATAGATTACAAAACTCCAGAGTTTCCATATAAACATAGCTATATATTTACTCTGGTACTTGAAAAAAAAAAAATCTAATTCAGTACCCCAAATCTCTTGTCCTAGAAAAGGCAGAAATTTTATATTGGCCTCATTGTTCTTCAAAGATTAGAACTGCTGCAGTTATAGAGAAACCCCAGGAATGCTTCTAAAGTGCCTGCCAGGATATCATATCTATAAAGGATCAAGCTCCATTCTTTACTGTTGTCCTGGGAACATGGGCTGCATAGGACAACACTATTAGATGACTACTGATGGATGAAATTTGACCAGGGGAGAAAGACATCAACCTGAATGGTCTCTCCTACTTACAGAATTACAATTTGATCTCATCCTTTAACTCCACCTTTTCTCCAATCCAGGGAATGGTGGCTGGAGAAGGGGAAAACGAAGGCCTTTAGCACATTCTAGAGAAGAAGCAGAGGGACATGCAGTCACTGCACCAAAGACATCACACACTTTACCTACTTGGAGCCTTTGGGTGAAGTAGATGGCAGGCAACTCTAAGCTACTATATAGTAAACATGGAGTGCTTGACACTGAACGGCCATTACTTAAAGGAATCATCGCTTCTTTTAAGCCCAGAATATTAAGGAAACCAACTGAACAAATAAAAGCATATTAAATGTATGTCTTTTGTCATCCACAAGGAAAGCATTCTCTGTAAGACAACTTTTAATAATCTTTTTAATGAGTTCAATCCATTAAATTTATTATGTGAGAGAATGGAGGAAAAGGAGCAGAAATTCCAGATAGAAATGGATGCATGGAAGAGATATTTCACTCACATTGTATCCCTGGACTCCCATCCAATCAACACCAAGTCCCGCTGATTTGGCCCTCTCAATCTCTCTCAATATTTTCTATCCTCTCCATTCTACACACCAGCTCTTGTCTCAGCCACTTCCATCTCTCCAAAGGCTACTGCAATTGCCTCCCAATGACTCCTTTTTACTTCATCCACCATGATTGAACCCAGAAGTGTGAGCATAACATTCACTTGGCTAAAAATCTTCCATGGCTTTCCATTTTGCTTAGGATTAAAACACACACACAAAGACACACACCCCTAACAAACAAACAAAAGAGCAGGGCCTGAGGGCCCAGGGGCCTCCTTTCACCTACTTCTCTCCATGCTCTACCCTCTAGATACACTGGGCTTCTTTCAGTTTTTCAAACATACCATACTTCTTCCTGCCCCTGAGGATTCACACTTGCTGCTTCTACCTGCCAACTTTCTTTCCCTGAATAATGCATGCTCTAGGTCTCAGGTAAAATGTTATTTCCTCCACAACCCTAGTCTTCTCAGACTCCTCACTCTTGATCAGCTCCTATGGCACCCTAAACCTCTCCATGATAATACTCAGAGCACTTTGAGCCATTTACTAAACACCTGTCTTCCCCAATGATTGAAAGCTTCATGAGAGAAGAGGCAAGATCTTTTTGTTTCAAATTTGTATCTACAGATTCTAACATAATAACAGACATTATTATCCCAATTTTAGAAATGAGAATATTGAGACTTTAAGAGTTAAAATTATTTGTCTATGATCTTTAAACTCATAAGTAAAACTGAGCATCTCAACTTTGTCTATCTGGCACAAAAGTCTATATATGTATATCTATATCTATCTATCTATCTATGTGTATATGTGTATATACATACACACACACACATATATATACACACACACACATATATATACACACACACACACACATATATATATATATAATTTCACCTGCCTCCTATAATTCATGGACAAAGACATAGAAACATAAGAAATAAGTATTGGGTGCTGTATTAGTTCATTTTCACACTGCTATAAGGAAATCCCTGAGATTGGGTAACTTATAAAGGAAAGATGCATGGCTGGGAGGCCTTAGGGAACTTACAATCATGGTGGAAGGGGAAGCAGGCATCTTCTTCACAAAGCAGCAGGAGAGAGAGTGTGCAAAGGAAGAACTGTCAAACGCATATAGAACTATCAGATCTCATGAAAACTCACTATCATGAGAACAGCATGGGGGAAACCACCCCCATGATCCAATCACCTCCCTCCCTGACATGTGGGGATTACAGGTCTCTCCCTCAACATGTGGGGATTATAATTTGAGATGAGATTTGGGTGGGGACACAGAGCCAGACCATATCAAGTGCCTATATGTTCTTGGAAATCTATGCTATTGTAATTAATCCTTACTACCCTGTGTACTGTCCTTCTCACTTGTCTCTGTGACTAGATGTAAATTCTTTGAGGTCAGGAACCTTGTCTTTTATTCTTGTACATACTTGAAATGTACCATTAGGTCCTAAACACAAGAGAATAGTATGCTTTGTGATTATGAGCATTTACTGACTGTTTGAAAAGTAATAATTTGGAAAAATCACCTATTGGAAGAGAGGGATTGGGAGGGACTGTAGGGATAATTTTGGTCAGAAAGACACAGGAAATTCATGCCTAAAAGCACGTACACACATACAAGCACTCTCTATACTAAAAGCATAGCAACTACAGATGAAATACATAAAGAAAAAATCATAAAGACATAGCTAGGCTCAAAAAATAAGACATTTCTATTGACCACAAATAGATCATAAATGTAAACTGGTGAGTAGAGATGAAGTCTTGGGCATGCTGAAATCTAGTATTAGAAGGTAGGAATCAAAGTAGGGGGAGTGAACAAAAATTGGCTCCTATGAAATGATTGCAGCTAAAAGTGTCCGCTGTGAGCCAAAACTAAAATAGAGAAACTAACAACTAGGATACAAATTGACCCAAGGTAAAGCTAATTTTATAGAGTAGTCTGATAAAGTATTAATAGAAGTATATTTAGAAACTCAAAAAGATAAGAAATAAGAAAGAATAAGATGCAATATATAAATTAAAAACAAAAATGACAAAATAATAAGAAATTAGGTATAATAAATAGAAAAAATAAAAATCAGAAATCTTAAGAATGAAAAGTAAAATATATAAAATAAAAATGCAACATACTACATATATGCTAGATAAGAAGTGGTTGAAGAGTGAATTTGAGTACTAAAAGATGGCACTAAGAAATTCACCCACAACACAAAGGTACTGAAATCAGGAACATGAGAGTTTAGAATCAGGATTGTTTGAGAAACACCAATATTTATTTAATGAGAGTTTGAAAAAAGAAAATGGAAGGAATATGAAGAAATATTTATTGAGAGTTTTTCAAAAGTGAAATCATGACACCTCAGATTAAAAATCCACTGTAAATACCAATAAGAATAAATAAAATTATCCCACAGAAACCCATTATAGGAAAACTGTAAAACATCAAGGAAAAATATCATCTTGTAGTAAAAAGACATGTTATCTACAAAGGAACAACCAGAACGATCCACATTTCTTGAGAGAAACAATACATGCCAGAGGACAAAAAAATTCCTAAATGCTCCCTGAAAACAGGGGTTGTATTATGGCTGTATTCAACTAAACCATCATTTTAAAAGGGGGCAAAATAAAGAAACTTTCAGAATATATAAGAATGATAAGACTACATATCTCATATAAGAATAAAAATAGTTTACCTTCCACAGAAAATAATTATTGAAAAAAAATACTTTTAAAAAGTAAACCCAGGAAGTAGGGAAGAATATAGGAAGCAATGATGAGCAGAAAAATCATTTAAAATGCCAATAAATTTAATCAAGTATTAGCTATAAAAATAAATAATAAACATTTCCTGTTACAAAAATATTGAAACTTTTAACAGTTATAAAACAGGTGTGTAGTTCAATGTATAGTTAAAGAGTGCTAAGACCCTTGTTCAGGAGGAGACTGAAAATACCCAGCAATTTTAATTTTGTTGAAAAGTTTATACTTAAGTATGTAGATATATAAAACCAATGCACATGTAACACACACTGTTTGATGTCTCATGTCTCCCTAAAATGTATAGAATCATGCTATACCCTGACCACCTTGGGCATATGTCATTAGGACCTTCTGAGGCTGTGTCACAAGCATGTCCTTATCCTTAGGAAAATAAACTTTCTAAATTGATTCAGAAAAAAAACAAGTTTAAAGATAAAATTTTTTAAAAGTATAATCTTTAGCTGCCTTACCAGCAGAGGTAGGAAAATAATTGCAGAAAATATTATTGACTCAAAAGACCAAAGAGAAGGAGAAAAATAGAAACAAAGGTAAATGATCATAAATCAAAAATACAAATTAAGATGATGAAAATAGAGATAAATATATCCTTAATCACAATCAATGTAATTGATTATGCTTAGCTATTGAAGAACCTAGATGTTTAAATTGGTTCATGTGAATACACTTTGTGTGTGTGTGTGATGAGTGTGTGCGTGTGGTGAGAGAGACAAGAAAGAGACCTATAGACTGATTGATTGATATAGATAGATGTCTATATAACCATATATATGTATATAATATCAAGTTATATGTACTTTAAAAGGAAAGCACCTGAAACAAACCACACAGAAAGGAATACTGACATAACAATATTTACGTCAGACAAAATAGATGTTAAGAGAGAAGGCTTTATTGGAAAACAGAGGGAAACAATATAATAATAAAAGTAAAATAAGAATTATAACAATAATGAACTTACATGTGCCAACAATATACACTTGAATACACATAGTCTCACACACACACACACACCCACATACATATACACATAAATGGACAAAATCATGACAGAAATTTACAGATCCACAATTGTAGTAGATATTTTGACATATTTCTATAAGATAATAATAGATTAAGTGAAAAAAAATAGCATGGACTTAAAAATCTGAACCACAAAACTAAGAAGCTTGAGCTAATAAATGCATTTTCAGAACTGACCACATTCTAGCTCATAAAAGATATCTTAACAAATTACGGAGATTCAGAACCATACAAGTCACATTCTCTAACCATAAATTGATTAAGTAACAAATAAAATAAAATTTTAAAATTTCATATCCTAGGTAATATAAAATTCAAATCTTAAATTACTGATTAAATAAAGAGGAATCACAGCGGAAATTATTTAGAATGAGATGTCAGTGAAGTTAGCGCATGCAAAAATTTATAGGAAGCAATTCAAGTGGCACTTGTATAATTTTTTTCAATAAGAAAAATGGAAACTCAATACATTAAACCCAAACACATAGGAAAAGAAAATACAAATAAACCTACAGAACACAGAATTAATAAATCAGAAAAAAATATAAAGAATTAAGACCTCCAAAACTAGTCTTTAGAAAAATCTAATGAAATACAGCAACCTCTAGCAAGACAAATAAGAAAAATAACATGAATATACACAAATAAACATTATCAGGAAAAATGAGAGGAGACATAACTATAGAAACAGTGGAAATTTTTAAAAGAAAATATTAAAATACTATATATATTCTAATTAATTTTCAAAAATGTGGATGAAATGGTATAATATTCCATAAAATATTAATTATTAAAATTTTCCCAAATGAGTAACCATTTAAAATGTTGACTATCAATTATTCTATTGGTGGGGGTTGAGAATGGGGTAAGAATGTAAGAGGACATGATTTTAGAAGCAAGTTATAACAAATTTACAAGGAACAGATAATCTCTATTTTATAAAAACTGTTTTAGATAATTGACAATGAAAGAAAGTTGCCCAATACTTCTAGAAAGCTAGTTGACCCCAAAATAAAAAAGGACAATATAACTATAGTCCAAATTTACTTACAAATAGAGATACAAAAATATTAGTCAGCTGAATTTAGTCATTTTCATATTGACCAAGTTGGGTTTAGTACAAGGATAGAAGAATGGTTGAATATCAGAAAATCTACTGATCTTTTACACAACATTAACAGATTAAAAGAAAAATGTTTGTCTAACTGATGCACAATTTTTTTGATAAAATTCAACATTTACTCCCTTATGATTAAAATTCTTGGTAAACTAGGCATAAAAGAAAACTTCTTTAACTTGGAAAAGAGTTCCTATCAAAAAGTTGGATCAAACAGTACATTAGTTGTAAAACTGTTAATCCAGTTTCATTAAATCAGGAACCAGATGCCCCTTAATCTCCATTGCTATGCAGTTTTATACCTGAGGATGCTGTCTAATATAACTAGCCCAGAAAAGGAAGTAAAACTTGTAGGAATTAGAAAAGAAGAATCAAAGCTTCACTCTCCTGCTTAAAGTTTCCCTCTCTTCATCCGAACTCACCTCATCCAACATGTACCTTCACTTTTGAGGAATCAAGTCACCACTCTCCTCTGCTTTGAGTCAGAGACACCCTCTCTTCTAATTGTCAGAGAGAAAAGCAGTTAACTTGATGCTCCATGGGTAGGCGGAGGAAGATATCAACAGGTTTCCTTTTCTGATTTGTAGTTGATTTTTCCGTAAGAGGCTAAAACTTTCTGATACATTTCACGTGATGAAAATAAGTTTTCTCCCCAAATCCCTCATCGAGCTTAAGAGATTTTCTCCAGTTATATAAATTTGTACTTATTATTATTTGTCCTTTTCTAGACTCAGGATTCTAACACAAAACTTGGCAAGGAAGATCTCCATAATAATCACTTAACCCAATTTCTTATGATTTTCTTCTGACCAGCAGACAAAGGCTATCATCCTAAAATATAATTATTTCAACATAAAAATTCTTTAAAAATGTGGTTATTCTTTGACCTACTGATTATACTTTTAGAAATTTATTCTGAGGAAAATAACACGTTGTACAAGGATATATATCTCAATACTTTTATAATAGTAAAAAATTTGAATAATGTACATGTTTAACAATATGGAATTGATTAAGTAAGTTATAGCCTTATTAATCTCATAGAATGTTTTGCAACCAATAAAAAATCATGTTGCAGGAAAATATTTGCTGACATGAGAAAAATGTTTTTAATATCTTGCTAAGTGAAAAAGCAGGCTACTAAACCTTGTTTGATAAATTATACTATCATTTTGATGATAGTTACATGCCTGGGAAAATACTGAAAAGACCTACAGCAAACATCTGAATTTTCTTATTTCAGAATGGTGCAATTATAAGGTATTTTCTGCTTATTTGTTTGTTGTTTTTATTTGTGCCTTTTCATGTGTTCCAAAAAAAAAAAAAAAAAGCCCCTGACAGCTATCAGCTGGAAGCTGGACTGGCTCTAATAGCTGCATCATACTGTTCTCCTGATGAACATAATTTCACACTGCACCAACAGCATGTGACCTTTATCTGTAACCATGATGAAGTAAAACAAACACAGGACCACTCTGTAAACATGTCTGAACACAGACAAAAATAAAAACACTGTGCAAACCACAAAGAGCCAAATATGAGTGACTTCAACTTCCTTGCTGACTATAGTGTTTGTTAACCTACTCTGTTCTTCTACCTCCTAAGATAAAAACTTGTAATATAATCATAGAATTCCCCTTCTTCCACTTCCTCCCAATCCACACATCCTCGAACCCTACCCAAAATACCCAACACAAGCTAATCCTAACAAGCCCCTGTAACAGCCTCTTACTGCTATGGTTTTCAGCAGCCTCCCTTGCTACAGCAAAATCAATAAATCTAACTTTTAGAATAGGTGTGTTTCTCGTGGTCTTTGGCCAAAGATGGTCATTGACATAAGTTGTACGCATGGAGCATGTGTTCCTTTTGCAATTAAAGATAAAAATATTTAAAATTAAATAATCTCCATCCATTAATATGTCAAGTGACTTCAACCTCCAGAAAAAAGGTGGACCCTCAGCTACCTACCACTGGGCTCTTGCATTCACAACCAGCCAGTCCACCAGCCTGCCACAGGAGCTGAGGTCCTCAGGTGTCATGGGCTTTGAGGACCATCAAAGGCATTGCAGGCACATGCAAAACAGTGTTTCTCAACAGCAATACTACTGATATTTGGGCCAGACAATTCTTTTTGCTGGACTGTCCTATATATTGTAGGATGTTTAGCAGCATCTCTGACCGCTACCTACTTGTTGCAAGTAGGACCCCTCTTGTGACAACCAAAAATGTCTCCAGACAACGTCCCCTAAGAGGGAGGAAGGGAAAAAATTACTCCCAGTTGAGAATCATGAATGCGAAGGAGGCTGGTGAAAAGAGGAAAGATATTGCATAAGTTATTAGAAGGACTGGGGATGGTCTTCTACCTCCCTGGGCCATAGATTCTTCATCCTTGAGAATGGAGGTAGTCAGTTCTGCCTACCTCATGGAAATAGTAAGAAGAAGGGATAGAAAAGATAGAAATAGGCTTGAAAGTAGCTAAAGAGATAACTATTTAGTCAGTAAAGATTTATCAAATGCCTACTGAGTGCTAGATATAGAGAAAGGGTATTCTAATACCATCAAAGAGTACAAACTGAAAGCATACAAAACATAGCAATGATTATAATGATGTCTTCAGAAATAGTCATATAACTAAGGTAAATTTATGTAATTTGGATTTGTCTGATGTAGCTTAGTAGGGAGAACCAATTTTCATCTAAGAAATAAGAATCAAATTATTTCTTCTGAAATCAGTCCTTCAGAAAGTGTTCTTAATTTTGGCTTCAATTTTAATGCAGAACTGCAAACTCCATTCAGTTATCTCTGACTCATTCTTGACTGATTTTTTTGAATGGGTAGAAGATGGGAAGAAAATAAGCAAAGAGAAATTTAACACAATATGTTCATGTGTACTTATATGCTGGGAACAATCTTCTTTGGAGCTTCTAAATGAGTAAGAATAACAGAACAATAGTCAAAAATGAAGAAATGTAGAGTCACAACATAATAATTTGAATAGCTTTTAAGTAAGAGTAGCATAAGGCCAAAATTACTACATTGAAAGATGACTGAATGTAAGTGGCATAGTTTACAGTATAAGCTCCATAGAGCACTTTAAAAAGATATTCTAAATAATAAAATTTAGCCTTGAAATTTTAACAAAATATTCTCTTTCTAAACACAATGGGTTTTTTGTTTGTTTGTTTGTTTTTTAATTTTTTTTTTTTTTTTAGATGCAGTCTTGCTCTGTCATTCAGGATGGAGTGCAATGGCGCAATCTCGGCTCACTTCAACCTCTGCCACCTGAGTTCAAGTGAGTCTCCTGCCTCAGCCTCCCAAGCCACTGAGATTACAGGCGCCCACCACTGCACCCAGCTAATTTTTGTATTTTTAGTAGAGGCGGGGTTTCGCCATGTTGGCCAGGCTGATTTCGAACTCCTGACCTCAGGTTATCTGCCCACCTCGGCCTTCCAAACTGCTGGGATTACACGTGTGAGCCACCACGCCCAGCTGGGTTTTGTCATTGTTGTTGTTGTTGTTTTTCTGAAAAATAGAAATCAGCTATTTCCATTTATATGTATTTTATTGAAATGTGCTATGAGGGACCTTTTTAACCAGCTCTCAAACAACCAAATGGAAGACCTGCCCTTCTTTGCAAAGGATGAGATGTTTCTTGTCTCACTTTTTAAAATGTAAAAACAGGGCTGATCTGGGGTTATAAAATAAGCTTTCACAAAACTGAGAAGCCAAGATTAAAATCTTTCTCCCGCGTGGTAATTTAATGCAGTAGTTACTATAGGAAAACAAGACAGTTAAAAAACGGATTCAAGTGTTGAAAGATGTTACATTGGGATGTGTAAAGGACTCCAGGGATAACCTGGTCTCAGCAGATAACTGTTTGAGCTTTGGGGGTTTTATTTACATTGTGGTGAATCAGAAAAACAACCTTTGGGAAACGGCTTCCTGACTACCTTGTATGGCCTTTAACAGAGCTTAAGACAACACAGGCTTCTAGCTCCTCCCAGCTCCCACCTCAGCTCCACAACTCACAGAAACTGCTCCCCAGTACAGGAACCCGATATCAGTACTCCTTTTTTCTTCCTGTCAAAGCTTCCCATTTTCCCATACAAAAGTATCTGGCAAAATTATAAAATAAATGAAATAGAGAGAAAATGATCCAGAATAATTTCAAGACACTGAAAGATTTATACAGGGAAAGAGAAGGAAATTTCATCATTTGATATTTGCATCTAAGTAGAAAACTTTACACAATCATCTGACCCAGTTTTATCATCTTTCCTTTGTCTTTTTTATTTTTTTAAGAAACATTCCTGCTTGCAAATAAGCCTTTTTGGTCAGTATTGTAGACAGTAGGCTATGCCTATCTTCCTTCAGCAAGTTGCACTTGATGCTTCATGGATACTTTAATACAGGATTGTTTTCAGCACTGATACATTTCACTTCGTTTATTTCTATTTCCAATAAAAGATAATGAAAAGTAAGGAAACGTACTATTAAAGTTGCATCCTTGTGCTACTACTTGACTCAATCTTTACATCTAGATGCTCACATGGCGTGCCCATTTCCTATAGTGCTGCATCATCATGCTGAGGCAATCGGGACTTAGGATGTCTAAAGGGTGGGTTCCTCATCATGGGGTGATTAAATAATGGGGAGAGGGAGCCAACGCCTCTAGGAGGAGGAAAATGCCCACAAAATAGGAGATTCTTGCATACTTGCAGATGTTTAAGCATCTGTCTGCTACTTGGAAAGCCACTTTCCACCCTGGAACTACCTGAGCACTTAATATACATGAAGTGTGGGTGTCCCACTCTTCTAATATTTCAGATAAAGTTGTGGTTGAGACCTTTTAGCAGCTTGTAATTTTTTGTAACTTTAATCATTCACAGTAACATGGACTTCACTAGACTGTTGATTATCAAACTGTCTACACATTTGAATAGCCTGGAGAGCTTTTTTAAAAAGTACCTATGCCTGTGCCCCAGAAATCCTGATTTAGTTAGTCTTGTGTGGGCCTTTGGCAGCTGTATTTTTTGGGAACTTCTCAGGTGATCCTAATGTTCATCCAACATTGAGAACTGCTGGATTAGACTCTGTCTCTCTCTCTAATCTACTGAACCAGAAGTTCTTGGAAGAAATCCCTGGCAATATGTGTTTCCCAAGCACACTCTCAGTGCTCTGATTTCAGCAAAAAATTTCCAAATTCAATATTTATTAGGTTTTCTTTATAACCCTGTGCTGTGGACTATGAAGATGCTTTCTTCCTTATGCAGATGATGAATCAGTGGCTCAGAGAGGTTAGATGATTCACCCAAGTTCATCTGGCCAGAACTGACAACCTGGGCCAGGACTTCTGACTCAGTACCCTGCATCCTGCTCCTGCTGAATGCATAGAATGTCAACTACATAGGTGTAGTTTGGGTCTCACTGTTGACTAGGTGCTTAGTAAGTTCATGCTTTCATGATATTTCCCAGTCTTCTTTGTTGATAGATGGCAGAGATTTCTTTTGTTCTAATTAAAAGTGTCTCAAATTGTGCATCCCCTTAACATTTCCTAGTCCCCTTCCATACTTCATTTTTCTTCTCCGCCCCATCTAGCATACCTTATATTTTACCATTGTTTATTTGGCTTCTGAGTCTGTAAATGACTTTACTGTCCCCCATGGCTTCCACACAATGCTAGAGAAGTATCTTGGGCTTCTCTCTCTACGATAGAGGCCCTGGAAACCTCCACTTGGAAGAGCCCACTCAGTGCTACACAAGCCCCAACCCCAGCAAGCTGGAGCCCTGGAGCAGCAGCCACTGGCCCCCTAACTACAGTCATTGTGCTCTTATTGTATGCAGAATATTGTGAGATTGACAGGCAGCAAGACCTACAGGTAAGTCCCTACCCTGTTCATTTGTCTGATTTATTGTGTCTCTAGCACTAGGTATTTTTAATGTGTTATTCACTCTTTTATTCCCAGAATCTAGAGGCAGTCCTTAGGATACAGCTTTTGAATGAATAAGTGGTTGAGACAATGGAAGCTCCTTCATCTCTAGTTAATACGCTATGTCTAGGCCTCTTGGTTCTTCCTAGTAACAGTCCTGTGGTATTTTCTAAAGTAATGGTCAAACTGGCCCAGTTTCTGGCTCTGTTTTTTCTTTAATATGATTTGTTAAACATACTTCTCATGTGCTGTGGAGCTAACTTGTCAGTTTTATAATTAACACAGAAACAAATGGAGCCATCTTTTGTTGCTTTCGTCAATAAAAGAGTACCTGTGAGACTACACCAAAAAAGAAAAATTGTGAAAGTTTAAGTCCTTTCTCAATGCATATATATGCCATTCATTCTTTTTCCCATTATTTATTGGGTTCTGGAGATCAATGACTTCCTGAAGGAGAGCCAGGACAGGAACTCCATTCATCAGAGCTTTGAAACAGCATGAGGAGAATGGATGTGCCTTTGGCCTGGAAGAAATGAAGGATTTCCAAATATTTCATTCCATTTTATGAAGAGACAGAGCTGGTTTCAGGAAAGTGGTTTGTTTTCTCTAGAGGTTATATTGAAATGTTTTCTGGCATTTCACTTAATAATGAAAATGGAAAAATAAATATGCATTAGTCTATTTTATTTGAGGCAGGATCAATGACTCCTCTGACATGCTGGGCACACCATCAGCTTACCAGCAGAGCTGGTAAATGAATAAATAGGAATAGATACAAAACAGCATACCCATCAATATGTATCATCTGGGTTCTAGGAAGAGAATTTCCAATCGCCCTTTAATTCTACTGTGTACCATTATTGGTAGACTGCCAAACTAAAAAAAAATATCCACACTGAACCTTGAACACATCCTTATATAATAGTTTTTATTCCACCAGCAATAAAGCATCCTCAGAGGACCTAGAAGCCCACATTCCTGAGGACAGTGCTTGACACTGATTGATTGCTTTCTAATATATTTTCCAAGCTACCTGGTTCAGTGTTCTGACCACAAATATAGCTAAAAAATCTCGCCAGTCCTTCTGAGTCATCCCTCATGACTATTCCCATCTGCACTCTGCACTTCACTTGCCTGATACTGCTTCACTTGACCTTCCTAATTCACCCATTTGGGTTGATGTGATGCTCTGTAAATACTCCCTCTACTTGTCTCACGGACCCTGGATGGTGCCACTATACCTTTTGAGGGTGAAGGAGTCTCCTGTATATCTTTCTACCCTTAAGACTTACAAGAGTCTGCACATAGCAGGAACACAATGATTGCAGTCAGAGGGCCTGCGGCTGCTATTCCAGGATAGCCCAGCTTGCTAAGATTGACATCATGCAATGCAGTGCTGAGTGGGCTCCCAGGGGAGGTCCCCAGGCCTCTAACTCAGAGAGAGAAGCCCAAGCTACTCCCCAGTACTGTATGACAGTCACTGGGGGCAGTAAAAGCACTTTGCAGAATGAGGAGCTGGGCAGGGCAGTAAATAAGAAAGATCTGTCTATGCAGGGCCTAACAAGATGGCAGGTTGGGCCCCTGTTCTTCCTGGCTGTTTTGGCTTTACCTTGATAGTCAGAGAGCATAATCCTGGAGAAATGAGTTGGGTTCCCGTTTTTGTGTTATACCACCTTTCCGCCATCCTTCCACTTTCCTGTATGTTTTCCTGTCCTTCCTTTCTGCTTTCCTTGCTCTTCTTTCCTCACCCACTCTTCCCCTTTTTCCTTTTCTGTCTTCACTATTCATGGAGAGTTTTCCACAAGGCTTTTCATGCAATGCTATGTAGATTCAAAGGTGAGCAAGACTTGATCTCTGCCTTCCAGAAATGTAAAATCTCCTTGGGGAGATGCAACCTGAACACAGGCAGGAACTCGAGGCCACAGTCAGATGGATGGAGCATTTAATCTTTATGAAGATGTGGATAATGTTAGGGGAACCGTAGGGGATGATGAAGTACCCAGCAATTAGATGGTAATAGAGGGGAGCTATTACCATCCCTAAGCCCAAAGGGAAAAAAGAGGGGACTGGAACCTAGAGAAAGCCAGGCTGCCCAGCAGGAGCTGTGGCCTCATGTACTCTACACGAATGCCATCTTGCCCCTCATCTCACTCTGCCTCACCATTCACTCCCCTCCATCCTCTTCCCATAGCCCTACTTCAAGCCTTCATCCTCAAGTGTCTGCACTTGTCTCCACCAGAAAACTCCATCTCTATATACCTGATAGCATGGATATACAACTTGGCCTTTGGCCCTTTCTTTTATCTTAGAAGCCAGCATCTCAGGCTTTGGCCAAGTGATGATGGACAATATTTTTTCTCACTGGGAAGGTGCCAAGGGTGAGCCCTGATATCACGAAGAGGGTGGAGAGTGGGAGGAAATGAACACTGTCAATTCCAGCTCTGTCTTTCCACTAGTAAGGGTTGTGTCCAGTTTTCTCACACTTCACCACAGTGAATGTTAATTTCCCTCCCAAGAAAAACCCAGAATAGCCTCATGTGGAGGAGTATACTATTGAGTATATTATTGAGAAATAATAATCCCAGCATCTTTGTTCTCTCTGATCTTACTTATATTTGAAACAACCATATCAACTGAACGTGGGTTTGTCTGAAGTCTCAGGGATATAGTATCAGCCCCAGATTGTTAATTTCTAACCCCCAAACATCTCTTCTGTTGGTTGGGGGTAAGAGAGAGACCCCATCCAATCTGCCACAAACAGATGAAGGAGAAGAGAAATAGAATTGGGAAACGAAAGGGATTTTTCCTCCTAACTGAAACTTCAGATTCTATTCCATAGTCCAATGACTAAAGTAAACAATATGTATTGTCATTTCAAAATAGCTAAAAGAGAGGCTTTTAAATGTTCTCGTGACAAAGAAATGATATATATTTCAGGTAATAGATATGCTAGTTAGCCTGATTTGTTCATTCTACAATGTATACATGTATTGGAACATTATATTGTACCCCATAAATATATACAATTATTAGTCAATTAAGAATAAAACAATTTTTTAATTAAAAAAACTTTATGCTTAATATTTTAAGTGTTATTTTAAGAGAACTTGTATATTAGAATCCCTTCACTAATTTCTTTCCACTTCTGATCCTTAAAGAAATATTTATTTGTGTTACGGGTTGAATTATGTATCACATACCCTCCCCAAAAATTCATATGTTGAAGTTTTAACCCTCACAGTGTGACCTTGCTTGTAAATAAGGTTGGTACAGATATAATTAGTTAAGATGAGTCATCCCAGAATTGGGCAGACCCTAATTCAATATGACTAGTGTCTTTATAAAAAAGAGAAATTTGGACACAGACACACACACGGATAACACCACGTGAGGGAGAAGGAAGAGATGGGTGTGATATGCTTCTATAAGCCAAGGAACACCAAAGATTGCCAGCAAACCTCCAAAAGCTAGAGGTGAGATCTGAGACAGGCTCCCACTTCACAGCCGTCAGAAGGAACAAACCCTGCCAACTCCTTGATCTTGGATTTCTTGCCTGCAGAACTGGGAGACACCACATTTCTGAGGTTTAAGTCACCAGGTTGGTGGTACTTTGTTGTGGTGGCTATAGAAAACTAATACAATTGGAAACCTGATGCTTTAAATACAACTATAAGCATCTGGGCTGTAGGACTGTGGCTGAGCCTAATACAGGAGTGGCTTATTCCCGTAATTCCAGCACTTTGGGAAGTGGAGGTGGAAGGATCACTTGAGCCCAGGAGCTCGAGATCAGCCTGTGCAACACGGTGAAACCCTGTCTCTACAAAAAAAAATGCAAAAATTAGCCGGGTGTGGTGGCACACCCCTGTGGTCCCAGCTACTCCGGAGGCTAAGGTGGGATGATCGATTGAGCCTGGGGTCAGAGGCTGCAGTGCGCTGAGACTGTGCCACCGCACTCCAGCCTGGGTGACAGAGTGAGATCTTGTTTCAAAAAAGAAAGAAAGAAAAAAATTAAAGAACAAAGGACAAGGAAAGCCCAGAGCAGAAACAGTAACTTTAAAGTGGGAGGCAAATTAACAGCAATAAATCAAAAAAGATAAGACAAGCCAGGTTTTAAGGGACCCTAGATGCTTATTGAATTCATGTCGAACATGACTTCTATCTTCCAAGAAACTCATCTGTAAAATGGTTCATGTCAACTGCATTTGGATGTGACCAGCATGGGAACAATAAAAAGCACACAAATCAAAATCACACTGTTTCCTAAACATGCTATGTTGTAAATTTTAATTACATTTAATTACATTGCTATATTTAATTACATTGAGTTTTGACCAATGCAGAATATCATCAAAATGTCTTTGAGTAATTTCATGGGAAGTACATTTAACAGAAACTGTTTGGCTGATTCTGAAGGAACCGTTCTCCAAGCCTGTTTGCCCAACTTAACTCATCAGAATGGGGCTGTTGCCCAGAGCACAGTGTGGGGCTGGATGAAATCAGTGACGGCATTGGCAGGTGATCAGTCAGACTTGTACAGAATATTTCAAATAACTGCTTATATATTACTTTATAAGCTTCTGCAGTTTGGGCTTTAATAGACTCTTAATATTTTAAACACGTTTAAAGTCCACATGCTTTTAGTTTTTACACAGAGGCTGAAAATGAATCCAAGATTTTTTTGTCCTGCTATTGCAATGAGAAGATGGGAGATTTGTTGTCAGTTCATCACTGGACAGCAGGCCCTGTGACCCGTCCTCCTGGGCCCTCACTGCGTAGGAACTGCATGACCCAGAGGTTTGCCACATCTGGCCATTTGACTCTGGAATGCTCTAAGGACTCCACTGACATTACTACCTTTTGAACACAGACCCCAGAGACCAAGTCCCTGCTTCTCCTTTGAAGATGCAAAGATTTAACATAATAAAGGAGCTGGTCAAGGTCACAGGTGCCCCTGTAGAATTCAAATTCTAGGCTCTTTTCTAGTAGCAGACAGATAACGCTGACACTTTAAACATACCACTAATTAAATGTCCAGATGCAAAGAACATTGTCTGGGGTCTATCTAAACAATAGTGTATATTTTAGTAAGTCTTTAACTAAATATCTTATTTACAGGAAAAGATAGGAGGAAAAAAGTGTGGTCAATATGCTTGCTTTCAGTTATTAGAAATGTAATAACCAGAAGTCATTTTATCTATTATGTAACAATAGGGTTAATGATGTCTTGGTTTAGGTTTCTTAATGAACCCAAGGGATTAATTTGATCAGGTCTGCCTGTTCTGCTTGCTTTGGGTTGCTTGCTTTTTGTTTTGCTTTGCTGTGCTTTTTCTATGAAATTGAAAGTTGTGGTAGCTGAAGGCTATGCCCCTAAATGCTGAAATTTAATCTTCACTGGCCACTTTATAGATGACATTCATAAGTCGCCATTGTGACAGTCATTTCAGTTGTTTTTCAGGGACTTGGGCCAGCTCCTATCCAGTTCAAACCATTGAAACCACCAACCCTTCACATAGGACTGTGCAAGTACGTAAGAGGTGGCCTTTTCACATCAGAGGGCCAAAATCTCCACCGTTAGATCATGCTAATACCGCCATTTTCTGTACATGTCCTATGAAATGCCATAAACCCTGACGAAGCTTGCACAGAATAAACCTGTCACTTCATTTTTCCCCACTGCCAATCAGCTTTCCCCATGCCTTAAACCACCCCACTTCCCTAACCCATAGATATCCCTAAGCCTTATCTTTAGGGAAGTGGAATTGAGAGCTGTTCTCCCACGTCTCAATTCCGCAAGAACTCTGTGGCCTTGTGAAGAAATCTTTTCTTTTTTGCAAAACCCATGTGACTGTGATTGATTTACCGCACGTGGGCAGAATGGACCTAGACCTGGAGCTGGCTGATCATATTTATAGAAGAGGTGGTTTAAGTGTGAGATTTGTAGATTAAAGGATATTGCAGGTTCTGGGAGGTTTATTTTTTTCCCCTTCTGGCTTCCCCCAGTTCATTTAACTCTCCAATGTTCCCCTTCTGTTGATCCCTCTCTCCTGTAGCCTGAAGGTCCAGGGAAATGCGATGGGCAGGCAGGAGCACCTAAGTGGTGCACAAGCTCCATAGTACAGTGGTTTGAAAGCCCAAGCCTAATGGCCAGCACTCAGCTGTCCGCACACCATAGCTGAATCCTGGTGGCTCAAGACCCAAGGAGGCCACAGTTCTCATAATTGCCCCCAGAAATCCAATATCTTTCATAAATAGGGCAGTCTCAGGGAGGACCTGTTTCTGGGGAGAAATTTTCTGTAAGAAATTTACAGTAGTTTTACCTGAGGCCTTCATTTTCAAAGAAATGCTGAAAGGCAGTGTACAGGCTGTCCCCTTCATGAAGACTTCTGACAGGAGGAAAGGAAGTGGGGCCTTGATCCCACTTCAATCCGTGTCTCTTCCCTGCAAGCTGGGTGCTCCACTACTTGCTGGTACAGTCACCCAAGCTCTGAATTAGCCACCCTGGGAGTGACTTGGGGCTAATCTGAGTTTTCAGGCTTTTCCTGGCCACACTGCCTTCCACCCCATTTCCCTCTAGCCCTTCGCTAGTTATACTGGCCACTTCCTTTCCCTATCACCCATTTACTCTTCTTCCTCCTGCCCATGCCTGTAACTTGCAATTGATATTTCCACCCTAGACCCTGCCCTGGGTGGCACAACTGTATTTCCAGGGATCAGGTGGATGTCTTACTAGGTCCTCTCAAGGGTACCTTAAACTGACATCTCAAACACTCTTGTTGCCACAAGCTTCCTCTTCCTCCCTGTGCCCTTTCTGTGTTTATATTATCACCCTCTTTTCAGTTACTCCTGCTGGGATTCTCAGAGCCATCCAATAGTCCTCTTTCTCTCTTCTGTCCCAGATCCCATTTTACACCTAGTCTTGTTCATTCTACCTTCTAAATAGGCTTTCACTCCATTCCCTCATCTCCATTTTCTTTGCCACCTCCTTGGTCAGATTCCTACCATCTCTTTGTTTCTGCAAGTGCAAGAGCCTCATAACTAACAATATCTAATATCGCCCTTCCATAGTTTGCACCCTAAAATTATTTTGTTTAAAACCATTTCCTCTAATTATCAATTCATCAGATGAAACTTTATCTAAAATTCAACCTTCTTCAAGGTTTTGCATCCATGTAAACATCAAGTTTTTGTTGACTTCTTTGAGGAATTTTAAGGATTTTGTAACCATATCCCGTCATTCAATACTTTCTTCCAAACTGATGTCATCAGACCCATAGTTAAAACTTACATGCCAATGACTCACAGATTTATGACTCTATCCTGACCTCTTCTGAGTTGTTTTTTGTTGTTGGTGGTGGTGGTGGTGGTGGTGGGGGGGGGGGGGTTGGGGTTTTTTTTGTTTGTTTGTTTGTTTGAGATGGAGTCTTACTCTGTTGCCCAGGCTGGAGTGCAATGGTTTGATCTTGGCTCACTGCAACCTCCACCTCCAGAGTTCAAGCAATTCTCCTGCCTCAGTCTTCTGAGTAGCTGGGATTACAGGTGCGTGCCACCACGCCTGGCTAATTTTTGTATTTTTTATATCCACTGCCTACTTGATGTCACCACTTAGACGTCTTTAAGGCCTTGCAAACTCAGTATGTACAACACTGAACTAAGATTTCCCTCTACTCACCACCTCACAAAAGCCCTGGTCTTCTTTCAGTGTTTCTTGTTTCCATTAATGCATAACACAAATCTAGTTGTACACACCAGAAATCTACTGGAGTCCCACTCTGCCACATGCAATTCATCAACAAGCCCTGTTGATTTTGCCTCTTAAATATCTCCTAAGTAGCTCTTATATCCATCCTTCTCTAGGACCAACACCACAAGGGAGTCAGTTGCCATATTTCACCTTCACTGCAGCACAAAAGGCCTCTTCATGTCCAGTTTATTCCCCTTCTCACCTGTTCTCCTCACCACAATTAGAGTGATCTCTGACAAAACGCAATTCTAATGAAATCATCTCTCATTAACATATTCAGTGGTGCCCTGTGGTTCTTAAAATAAACATCATAGACCCTAACTTGCTCCTCAATGTCCTTCATAGTCTGGTTCCTCCCTACACACTGTGCAGCCCTCAGATCTCAGATTAAATATGATTTATTTCAAATCCCTGAATTATATAGGCTATCACAGTTGCAATTTTAAATTTGTGTGCTTGTTTGATTACTTAACTTTAATGTTAACTAAAGTCACAAGCTGCTGCACTAGATGACATCAATGGCCTACAGAAATATGTAAATCAAAAGAAATACTCTTGAGAAATAAACTGTCTTATATAAAATGTTCTTGACTTGATAAATATTTACTGTTTCAACTAAGTCACAACATTTTCAGGCAAGAGTCTCCCTGATGCTTCAATCTAATCTCCAAATAAGCTCCTGGTGACTTGTCCTTAATGTTTGTTCCAGCCTCATCCCATGACACTCTCCGGCATGAACCATCCAGTCTATAGTCTGACGCTATGTGTTCTTTTTATTAATACCTCTGTTCCTGTATCCTTGCTATTCCTCCACTTGAAATGCCCATTCTTTTCCACCCAGTGGGGCTCAAATGCTACCTCCTCTAGAATGTCTTCCCTCAACTTCTCAGGCACAGGGGCCATCCTCTCCTCTTTTTCTCCATCATTTCTGTACATTTAATCAGAAATCAGTTATTGAGGAACCTCTGCATGCCAGGAATTTTGCTGAATGTTGTGGGTAGCTTAATAGAAAACACAATTCCTGCTTTCAATGAACACGTGACCTAAAGAAGGAAACATATCAGAAGCTAATTATATTGCGTGTGACCACAGGAAATGGGCCCCTTAACTCCAACTCACAGTATTTATTGTATTTATTTGCATCTGACTTCTCCACTGAGCTGTGAGTTTCTTAAAGTTGAAAACTTATTACTAGTTTACCTCTGAGTTCTTGGTACTTGTGCTCAGTGCCTAACCATGTTGCAGCCTAAGTTTTAAAAATAAAAATAGGAGTGAATTCTCATCTTAAATTTTATTTTATGTTAATGTACTCTGTAATCAGCCCCTCATCTGTATGGATTCAAAACAGTCAATCAATTCTCCTAATGCAAACACATACATTAAATGAGAAAGCAAAAGGACTCAGCAAGCAGAAAACAAAGGGATTATGGGGGGTGGGGACAGAAACAATGGGTAGCTCTTCAGTCTGAAAAATGTTGCTATATATTTTATGTCTGTGGTGAAAACGTAATAGATATTTAGCTAGGAAGGTCTGGAATAACACACTCAGCATGTGTCCTATTTTCTTTTCAGGCATTCATATTCTATATTCAGTCTTTGAATTTGAAGATGCATGAACTTCCTGAATATCAGATATACCTACACTCACCAAAAAACAAAAGCCAAAAAACAAATCAAATAGAATGGATTTTTTGAGCATCTGAAATGTTACTACACTTCTATAATTGCGGAAATGTTGAACACTTCCACAACTATATCCAGATTGAATATGTTAATTTTTCCCTTGGCTTTGCCTGAAATATTTGCAGTTAATATAGGAAGCAGTAATACAATAGAAAGTTGATGCTGATAAATTATAAAAATTTTTCTTACAAGATACTAAAGACAATAGAAGATCAAATAATCCACAGCAAAAACAAATAAACCAACAGACAAATTAAGTAGAGTCAGTCAAGGCACTTGTTAATCAGAAAAAGGCCTGCAGGGCAGAAGTGATGAAAAACTAAATATGAGCAAAAATTGATTATTGCTGAAAACAAAATATAAAACAAAAATACAGAAACCCAGTATAAGTAGAATTCAACATAATCTCTATTTCCGCAAATTAATGTGCCATTTAGTATAATCTTGAATGTTTTACATTGAAGTGTTTTTGGCCAAAATTATTCTGTGATGTACTGTACACTTCAACATCTTTTTAGGTAGAATACATCAAACATAACGGAATAAACTTCTTAGAGCAAGCTAGACCTTACCGATTATTCATGTGGTCAATTTCCCCCTTTCTTCTGATAACATTCACATGTGGGACACACTCCTTCACACGTTCACGTGTGTCTACAAGCTATGGATATTGCACAATTTCTAGCTAGCTCACAGTGATTCTACCACCCCTTGGTGTCAAAATATGTCAGTTGAGAACCACTCACCTAGAACAATCGCCTTATTTTACAGGCTGAGGTTAAGCGAAGCACCCAAAGACTTCCAGGTGTATAGTGGCATAGAGAGCCTTCTAATTCCCAATTCTTTGTTGGTTTAATTTGTCATTCTGAATTGGTAATCAGGAATTATGAAGATGATAATTATACTTTATATTTTAAAAGTGTTTCTAAACAATGCATCTTCTTCAAGACCCTCAGCCATAAGAGGTAGGTATTATTATAACCATGAGCATTTTGACAAATGTCTAAAGAGAAGATATGCAAGAAAAATAAGCAACTCTTAGGAGACAATGTCTGAACCCTTTGAATGTGCTCCCTAATAAAGGGTTTTTGTATGCCTGAGGTCTTGAACCACACTGTATTAGTTTGATCAAATATTTTAGGCTAGCACATCTAACTCACGGTGAATATCCCATGTGCCTTTTTCCTTGACTGATTTTAATCAGGATTCTTCTGCTGTAATAAACTATAACCATGAGTATAACAGCTTTTCTTAGACCTGTGAGTCCTTGTAGTGAGTCATCAAGCCTGAGTCATTTTGGGGAAATCCCTCCCATGCCGTTTTCTATTGCTGCTATAAGATATTACTACAAAGTTGGTGGCTTTAAACAATGCAAATCTATTCTCTTGTAGTTCTTAAGGTCAGAAGTCTAAAATGTTTCAGCAGGTGATATGGTTTGGCTGTGTCCCCACCCAAATCTCATCTTGAACTGTAGCTCACACAATCCCCATGTGTCCTGGGAGGAACTCCGTGGGAGGTAATTGAATCATGGGGGCAGGTTTTTCCCATGCTGTTCTCATGACGTGAATAAGTCTCATGAGATATGATGGTTTTATAAACAGCAGTTCCCCTGCACATGATCTCTTGCCTGCCACCATGTAAGATGTGACTTTGCTCCTCATTCGCCTTCTACCATGATTATGAGGCCCCCCCAGCCATGTGGAACTGTGAGTCAATTAAACCTCTTTTCTTTATAAATTACCCAATTGGGTGTGTCTTTATCAGCAGCATGAGAACAGACTAATACAGCAGGGCTGCATTCCTTCTGGAGGCTCAAGGGAGAATCTATTTCCTTGCCTCTTCTAGAGCTTCTAGAGGCCGTTCGCATTTGTTGGCTCATGGTCTCATCTTCAAATGCAGAAGGGTAGCATCTTCCAATCTCTCTATATCCCTACTTTGGTCACTCCATTGCCTTATATCCTTCCTCTGACCCTCCTTTCTCACCCCACTCTTACAAGTAGCCCTGTGATTACATTGGAACCACCCAGACAATCCAGGGTCTTTCCAACTCAAAATCCTTAACTTAATCACATCTACAAAGTCCCCTTTACCATGTAAGGTAACACAGTCAGAGGTTCCAGATATTGGAACTTGGACATCTTTGGGGATAAGGAGGCATTATTCAGCCTACCATAGCCCCATTGGGTTCATACCACACAAAGGCCAGAATTACAGTGGCTCTCCATTCCTCCACTTCCTGGAGGCCCTATCTCTTTGCAGGACCATGAGATAACGAGGACCTATCTCACCTGTCTCCCCCTGCCCCAAAAGCTCACCCAGATATTTCTTGGAGTCTCCAGGGACATCTTTCATTTCCTACCTCCTGTTCCTCTTCTTGGATGAAGGGCAAAGGTGGAGTGTGGAGGATAGCTCTCTAAGAACAATACAGCTAGTGTCTTCTTGGAGAACACTGATTTACTATTGCTCTCATTTTGAACTGGATTAGAAGAGATGGCATTTAAATCAGTTATTCTCAAATTGCAATTATAGGAACCACTTCCAACAGGATCACCTAGCAAATTTGTTAAGCTGAACATTCCTGGCTGTACTCTCAACCCAAGAATGAGATTCTGAGGTAACGTTTTCATGAGGTTTGAGATTCTTTGGCTTAACAAATAGTATTAGCTTTATAGAGAAAAGCAAAACATCCTCCTCCTTTTGTCTCCTGATAAGAATGTTTCATCTTCCTCTTCCTAAGCATGTTCTTTTTTTTCCCCCTCTAGGTGACCCTTTCCCAGGGCACACCCTGAAGCCTAAATTAAGGCAAAAGCTCTAAATCTGGTCATCACTACCACTATCTCTCTATGCGAGATACTCCCAAACTATTATTATTATTTGGCTTGAAAATGTTTCTCCCTAAAAGCACTCTAGGACATGTATTTATTCTTCCAATAAATTAAATAAAATTATTTTTAAAATGTACAACTCTAAGGCAACTGGAGATAGTGTGGAATGTTATAAAACCAAGACAGGTAATCACCAGTTTATGCAATGTACTCAAGACTGAGAACAAGTTTGTGTAAAGATACATAAGTAATCAACAGCAGGGTTGCAAACCTAATTAATCACTGCCCTGACACTGAGTTTGTTCAATTATGGGCATATCGGGAAAAGCCAAAATATGGAGTCCTTCAATTGTCCCTGATTTAGCTGATTACTTATCTGCATTGCCCCAGAAGAAACTTGAGAATTATGGTTCTGCCACCCAAAGCACTGAAGACAATGTCTTTGGAGAAAGAGCCAAAAAAGGTGTGAGTCCTTTTTACTGGTGCAACACTGCCTACAGCTGGTTCCATGTAACTCACACAGGGCACAAAGGATTCAATGTTTTGGGCCATTTAAATTGTGCAGCTGGGTCACCACATGCTTAATGCTGGGAAAACATGAAGTAAATAGTTATGATATGACCCAAAATACAAGTAGCCCATAGCCAATATTTTGAACCGCTAAAGACATAGCCATGATTTGATCTCCAAGTTAAAACACAGAAACAACCAAACAAAACAACTACTTAAGCCCCTTCAGTTGATTTGTTCTACCTTTCCAGGAATCAAGCTTTTGTGTAGGAGGTAGGCAAGATTGGGATGCACTCCAGTGTCACTTTTATAAATGATCCTCCTTCACACCATTCCTATAAGGGAGCCACACCTCCAAATGACCAGGCCATCACTTTGGGCAATTTTGCTGTTTTTCAAGAGCTTGCAAGAAAGAAAATTGTGCTTGTCAGTGAATAGGTCCTTGTTACGGAGGTAGGCTTTGTGCATTGAAAGGCTTGCCTTCAGAATATTCAAAATGATGGCAAATTTAGCCAAATTGGGCAAAAGTGAATCAGGTTTCACAAATTTAGGAATGTTTATTTAAATCTTTAAAACATATGTTGCCACAGCTGTGTTTACCATAGAATGATGATGAAAATAATCCTAATGAAAATGACGATGTATTTATATAATGTCTTTCATCCAACAAGCACCAAACCCGCCGCACAACTGATCTCATTAGGCCTGACTAAATCCCTTTGAGCTACAACATAAATATTAGTTCCAATTTGCAGATGAAGAAACTGGGACATGGGCAAGGTTATTTGCAGCTAAGGAGATGAAGTTACAACCTGACTCTCCCACCTGTGTAGTGAGCTGCCCTTTGAGCAGACTCTGGAAGGGGGATCCCTTCCTCCACACTTCCCCACTTGGATTGCCTTGTCCTAGCCATGGCAGAAAGAAAGAAGGGATGAAGAGCAAAATACCATTGATTTTTTATGCACTGTTTTTTCTTGGAATTAACTGTCTGGATATATAGGTAGATAATCATCTTCTCAAAACATGCCATTGAAGGTGAGAGTTGAGAAGGTAGCAGAAAGTTTTGTATCATGGGTTTCACTGATGGGAAACCCAAGACATAAAAATGAAGGAGCTAATTTACAGCCCCCCTCAGCAAGGGCCGAGAGTCAGCCTTATGTCCTACCCTGCTCTCCTTACCAGTGCAACTCAACTTTCTGTCTTTTTAGTGTGTTGGGGAATGGGAAGAACTTTTTAACAAAATGCCCACTGTAGACTCAAATGCTTCAGTTTAGCCTATAAAATTCTGTCTTTTCCTAAATCTAGATTCTCTTGAAGTAATAGTTAACTCAAGCATTCAAGCATATTGAAGTTCAGCTCCTAAAAGAGTTCCCATAGTTCCACCAGCTAATGTTCAGTTTCTGCATGTCTCCTCCTTCTATAATTAGTACATTTTTAAGGCAGCTGTGAGATCATTACCTTAGAATGTGTGGTTCAAATACCTAATGTAAGAACCTGCATAGCACCTGAACCCTAGAGACTTCACCAAGGCACTGATTTTGACTCCACTCTCAACAGCACATTTTGAATTAAAGTTTTAAAATAGAAAAGAAAGTTTTGCCTAATCTCTTGCAATCAGTATTGATGTTAAGTATATGCTTTCCAAATTCAATAAAAAATTGCTTTTCTTCCATTCAGAAAAAAATTTCGTGCAGGCATTTTTGCCATAACCTGAATTTAAGTCTGCCCAAGAAAAAATATTTTCTAGAAATAGCAGAGAAAAACAAACCCTTTTGAGTATCTTATAGACTTTATCTAAATTTGAATTCTCAGAGTCCCACAATATATTTAATTTTAGTAAAAATGTATTTACCTATGCATGGAATACGGCTTTTATTGCCAGACTTATTTTCCCAATGAGAGTGATGGAAACAGTCTGGTGGGCTGCAGATAATCTAGGTATTTCCTACAGATAGCCTTGAGCCGTTACCCTGCCTTGCTTATTTATTCACTAGGGACCTAGGGAAGGCCACTCAATTTTTCTGAATCTCAGTTTTCTCATTAGTAAAATGGAAATAAAAATGAATACCTCACCAGTTGTGAAAATTAAACTTTAATCCAGAGCTTTTCCAAAGGAGACTCTAAACAAATTAAGATTTCCTTCACTACCACTTTTCTAGCCACTCTCCTCCAAATCTGTAAAGGTTACCAAAATTAGTGTATGTTTTATATACAGTGTGTGTGTGGACTAGATACACCAAAATATCAATAGCAGTTATCTCTGAGAAGTAGAATAATGAACAATTTTTTTTCTCTTTGCACTTTTCTGATTTTCCAAATTTGCTATCATTTATAATGAAGACATTGTATTTTTTTTCTTTTTTGAGATGACGTCTCACTCTGTCAGTGAGGCTGGAGTTCAGTGGTGCCATCTCAGCTCACTGCAACCTCCACCTCCCAGGTTCAAGCGATTCTCCTGCCTCAGCCTCCTGAGTAGCTGGGACTACAGGTGCGCCACCACGCCTGGCTAATTTTTTGTATTTTTAATAGAGACAGGGTTTCACCGTGATAGCTAGGATGGTTTTGATCTTCTGACCTCATGATCCACCTGCCTTGGCCTCCCAAAGTGCTGGGATTACAGGCGTGAGCCACTGCGCCTGGCCAACACTGTTACTTTTAAGAGCTGATTTTTAGAAAATCACCATTGGAAAAACAAAATCAAGTCACACATATTTAGTATTGTGACAAAGAACAGAAATAGCTAATCAAAAATCTTCTAATTTTACATAAAAGAAAATCAAGGCCCAGAGAGAATTTCATCCAAAGCCTCCTAGCTGAACTGAGGCTGGAAGTAACTTCCTAGTGTAACCAAATTGCCCAGAGCTCTCCAGCCCATGAGAATAAAGGAGGTGGCAGTTTGACCCTAAGTGTACTGCTCAATGCTCCTCCCATCTCCCACTTGGAAGGTATCACTTTCCCTCCTTTTCTTTTTATGGAACCAACTGCTAGACATTTGCCCTGCTCATAGATTCCACTCATTTGCAGTTTTGTACAGATAAAACTAACTGATGTCCACATTATAGAGGCTACTAAATAATGTGGCATATAGCCTATATTAAGGGCCTTTCCCTTAATGCCATTACCACTTTTGTCTGGCACCTAAGGGTCCCAAAGATGGGGGCTGAGAATCAGGGCCAGGACTAGGATAAGGTCAATGAGGCAGTCAACACAGAAATCAAATTTAAGGGGATCCAGAAAGCTCAGTAATCAAGATAAATAATATTTGTTTTTTTTTTCTTTTGCAGTGGCATCAGCAAGATGGCTGACTAGAGATGCCTGGATTTGCCCTTCTTACAAGAAAGAACCAAGGCACAGAACAAACAGCTAATATTTGAAACGAGAGTGCTAGAGTGCAACAGGGAAGTGAAGATGCAACTGTGGTGACTGGAAGTCCAGGAAAGCAGCAGGGAGGGGCCAAGCCTCTGCAGCACTGTCTCCCCAACCTAGATTGAATCTGCTCAGAGACAGGAGGGACTTTCTGTTGCAAGGGAAAGGTAAGAGAAGATCCCCACCAGCTCCCATTGCCACTGCAAATACCTAAGGTTCTTACTACAGAAGAATCCCACAGTCTTCACAATCCCTGAGCCCAGTTTGGAGAGAATTCATGCAGCTTCATTGCCCCAGATTAGAAACACAAGTTGTGCACCCCCCACCCACCCCCTGGGAGACAAGCTGTTATGGCACAGCACCGTCTTGAGACCAGAGCCACCTCTTGAGTCCTCCCTACTCTGGGGACCAGCAGTCACTGCACCTCTTCAGCACTGGGACTCCATTTTTATTTCACCAAGCCTACCTGAGTGGCTAAATGTCATACCCCCAGCTCTGCAGAGTTGAACCCAGTATCAGCTGTGACTTCAGTCCTGCACAGCAGAAAAACCAATTCCCGCCTCCATACTTTCAGATGGAGGAATAGTCTTCCAGCTCTGCCCAGTTCAAATCTGCCCTTGAATTGGCCAAACTACTGAGATCTCCCCCAAATGGGAGAGGCCCCTGAGCTTCCAAGCAGCTGATACAACCCTGGGCCAACAGAGAGGCTATGGATCTGGGCTCAGGACCTGAGAAACAGCCCCACAGTACCCTGCCCCTCTGCAGACACCCCTGGCCTTCCCAATGACCCTCCACCCATAAGGACCTGCAAAACAATCCCATAAGCTGCCTCTGATAAGCATAGTCCAAGGCTGGCTGAACAGCCAAGAGCCCATGTCTCAGACCTGAAAACAGCCCTGTGGGCCACTCCTGGGGGACATATCCCAGACAAGTCAAGCAGACATGTGCCTGCATACTGGGCCTGAGAAACAGCCCTTCAGGCTGCCCCTAGTGGGCATGCCTCTGAACTGGCTGAACAGCCTCACACCTGCATTCCAGACCTGAAAAAAAATGTAGGCTGCCCTTAGCAGACATGCACCCAAGCCAGCTTGAGAAGCTATGCAACCACATCCCAGGCTCAAGAAACAGGCCTGAGAAACAAATCTGTAGGTAGCACCTCTGGTGAGCACACCACCAGACTGAAAAAGTGGACCTGTACCTGTGTCCCAGGCCTAAAAAGCAGCTCCATGGACTACCACCTACAGAAATGTCCCTAAGCCAGTCAAACAGTCTTGTGCCCACATCTTGAGCCTGAGAAGCAGCCCGATGGGCCGCCCCCAGCAGACACACCCCCAGGCTGGCTGAGCAGCAGTGTGCCCATGTCCAAGATGGGGAAACAGCCCCATGGGCCACCCTCAGTGAACATGCACCCAGGCCAGCTGAGAAGCCATCTTATTACATCTTAGGCCTGAAAAATAGCCATGTGCTCTGCCCTTAGAAAACACACCACTAGAAAAACTGAGCAGGGTAAGCAGTGTCCTGGGCCTGAGAAACAATGCTGCATACTGCTCCTGGCAGGCATAACTTCAAGCTGGCCAAGCAACTGTATGTCTATGCTCCTGGCCAGATAGCCCATGGCCTCAATCCCAGAGAGACAGACCCCAAGTTAGCTGACTCAACCCCAGCTAGAGAAATAGTCAGACAAGCCTAACTTCGGCTAAGCTAAACCACCATCACCACAGATTCTCTCAGCCTAGGCCACTGAGAAACTCACAAATACCACTAATGTGGATTACTGCTGAAGAAACTACACAGAGACTATATACTGCATCCACCTAGAGCCAAGATCAGTGTACCCCATCAGACCAATACCACAAGACCTATTCATACAAATAAGTCCCTACAAAGCCTATTCCATAAAATTACAAGAGGTGACTTTTCCCCCAGATGAATAGGAATCAATGTAGAAACATATCAACCATGAAAAAGTAAGTACATATGTTACCTCCAAAGGAGGTAACAGATCCCAATCATAAGACAATATGTGAAATACCAGAAACAGAATTCAAAATAATAATCTTAAGGAAACTCAGTGAGATACAAGAGAATACAGATACACAATTCAATGAAACCAGGAAAATAATTCCTGATTTGAATGAGAAATATAGCAAAGAGCTAGATATCATAAAATAGAACCAAACAGAAATCCTAGAGCTGAAAAATTCAATGAATGAAATTTAAAAATACAATCATGACCTTCAACAACAGACTAGATCAAGCAGGAAAAAAAAATTCTGAACTTGAAGACAGCTCTTTTGAAATAATACAAGCAGGCAAGAAAAGGAAAATAGAATAAAAATAATAAAGAAAGCCTATAGGATTTATGGAATACCATTAAACTAACAAATATTCATATTATGGGCCTTTCAGAAGGAGAAGAGAAGGGAAAAGTGAGGAAAACACATTTATTGAAATAATAGTAGAAAACTTTCTGAATCTTGGGAGAGAGATGTACATCCAGGTCCAGTAAGCTTAAAGAACCTCAAATAGATTCAATTTAGACAGATCCTCTCTGAGGCATGTTATAGTGAAATTGTCAAAAGTCAAAGACAAAGCAAGGAAAAAGCATAAAGTAACATGTAAGATAATTTCCATTAGATTAAAAGTGGATTTCTAGGCAGAAACCAAAAGAATAAAATTATATGTTCAAATTTCTTAAAAGAAGAAACTGCCAGCCAAAAATGCTATATCCAGCAAAGCTATCCTTCAGAGAAATAAAAATCTTGCACAGATAAGCAAACACTAAGGGAATTGATCACCACTAGAACAGGTTTACAAGAAATGCTCAAAAGAATCTTACATCTAGAAGTGAAAAGACAATAACCATCTTATGAAAACATGTGAAACCATAAAATTCCCTGTGTTAGGCCATTCTTGCATTGCTATAAAGAAATACCTGAAACTGGGTAATTTATAAAGAAAAGAGGCTTAATTGGCTCATGGTGTTTCAGGCTTTATAGGAAGCATGGTGCTTTCATCTGCTTGGCTTCTGGTGAAGCCTCAAGAAGTTTCAATCATGGGAGAAGGTAAAAAAGGAACAGGCACATCACATGGTGAAAGCAGAGGTAAGCAAGAGAAGGGACGCAGGTGTCATACACAAACAACCAGATCGCGCAAGGCACTCACTATTGCAAAGATAGCACTGAGCCATGAGAGAGCTTCCCTCATGACTAAAACACCTCCAACCAAGCCCCACCTCCAACACTGGGGATTATAATTCAACATGAGATTTGAGTGGGGACAAATATCCAAGCTATATCATTCTATCCCTGGCCTCCCCAAATTTCATGTCTTTCTCACACTGCAGAATACAATCATGCCTTTACAACACTCTTCCAAATGTTACCAAGTGGTAACTCATTCCAGTGTTAACTCAAAAGTCCAAAGTCCCATCTGAGACAAGGCAAGTCCCTTCCACCTACAAACCTTTAAAATCAGAAACAAGTTATTTACTTCCAAGATACAATAGGGGTATATACATATATCCCCATTCTAAAAGGGGAAAATTGGCCAAAAAAAAAAAAAAGGACCTACAGGCCCCATGCCAGTTCAATACCCAGCAGGGCAATCATTAAATCTCAAAGCTTCAAAGTAATCTTCATTGACTCTGTCTCCCACAATTCAGGGCACACTGGTGTGAGGAGGGGGCTCCCAAAGAGGAGCAGGGATGGAGGAAGCAGTGTCTTGAGGCTGTGCAGGGCAGCAGAACCTTGGGCATGGCCCATGAAACTGTTTAATCCTCCTAGGCCTTAGGAGGGAGGGGGCCTTCCCTGTGATGGGAGGGGCTGCATCAAAGTTCTCTGAAATGCCTCTAAGGCCTTTTCCTTGTTAGTCTTGGATATTAACATTTGGCTCCCTTTTAGTTATGCAAATATCTCTAACAAGTAGTTGCTCCACAGCCTGCTTGAATTCCTCTCCTGAAAAAGCTTTTTCTTTCTTTGCCACAAGGCTAGGCTGCAAATTTTTCAAAATTTTATGCTCTGTTTCCTGTTTAAATATAAATTCCAACTTTAAGTCATTTCTTTGCTCCCACATCTCAGTATAGGTTGTTAGAAGCAAACCAGTCAACTTCTTGAAAACTTTGCTACTAAGAGATTTCTTCCACCAGATCCCCTAGGTCATCACTCTCAAGTTTAAATTTCTACAGATCTCTAGGTCATGGACACAATAGAGTCAAGTTCTTTGCTAAGGCATGACAACGGTGACCTTTGCTTCAGTTCCCAAAAACTTCTTCATTTCCATATGAGACCTCAGCAGCCTGGATTCAATTGTCTATATCACCTTCAGAATTTTTGTCTCAACCATTTAACCAGTCTCTGAAGTTCCAAACTTTCCCTCATCTTCCTGTCTTCTTGTGAGCCTTCCAAACTCTTGCAACTTCTGCCCAGTATCCAGTTCTACAGTCACCTCCACATTTTCAGGTATCTTCATAGTGTCACGTAAGTATGTGTGAGGAGAGTCCACCAACAGGCTTTGTGTGAGTAGCAAGGCTGCTTATTTCACTTGGGTGCAAGTGGGCTGAGTCCGAAAAGAGAGTCAGCAGAGGGAGATAGAGGTGGGGCAGTTTTATAGGATTTGTGTAGGTAGTGGAAAATTACAGTTAAAGGTGGTTATCTCTTGCAAGGCAGGCAGGGGCGGGGGTCACAAGGTGCAGGATGGGGAGATCATGAGACTCATTGTCCAGGGGAGGAATGTTACAAGGTCAATTTATTAGTTGGGATGGGGCAGGAACAAATCACAATGGTGGAATATCATCTTTTGTGGTTCTTCAGTTGCTCCAGGCCCTCTGGATGTATACATGCAGGTCAGAGGGGTTATGATGGCTTAGCTTGGGCTAAGAGGCCTGACATTCCTGTCTTCTTATATTAGTAAGAAAAACAAAACAAAATAGTGGTGAAGTGTTGGGGTGGCAAAAAATTTTGGGGGTGGTATGGAGAGATAATGGATGATGTTTCTCAGGGCTGCTTTGAGTAGGATTAGGGGCAATGTGGGAACTTGAGTGGGAGAGATTAAACTGAAGAAAGATTTTGCGGTAAGGGGTGATATTGTGGGGTTGTTAGAAGGAGCATTTGTCATATAGAATGATTGGTGATGGCCTGGATGTGGTTTTGTATGAATTGAGAAACTAAACAGAAGACACAAGGTCTGAATAAAAGAAGGAGAAAAACAGGTATTATAGGACTAAGAATTGGGAGGACCCAGGACATCCAATTAGAGAGTATCCAAGGGGGTTCAGTGTAATTATTTGCTTGGCTGGCAAGTTTTTGGGCTCTATCCTTGAGGTTTTTTTTTTTTTTTTATGTTGTTATATACCACACCAGATTGATTTAGGTAAAAACAACATTCTTTATTTAAAAATATACACAGTCCTCTTTTTTTTTTTAGCAGTGAGTAAGTTGAGGCCTAGGTGGTTTTGGAGGAAAGAGAAATGCAAAGCCAGCAATTGTTTGTTAAAGAAGGATTAGAAACAGCTAGGAGAGAGTGAGTGAGATTGACAGTGTGGTAGAGATAGCTGGGGAGAGGTAGAGGGTGGCATAAGAACAGGAATGAGAATAAGAGTGAGTATACAAGTAAAGAATAGGACTTCATCAGGGTGAAAGTATTGGAGGGTGCCCTGTCAGGAAAGATCACCTACCCACTCCAAGAGGGAGTCAAGAATGGCAGTTTGAGGTAAAACCAGGAGATATAAGTTATGATGGTTTAGAGAAAAAGTGTCAACTGGCAGTGTAAACAAGGGCAGGGCATTTACGAGTAGTTGGGAATGGTGAATAGGAGTATGACTAGACAGAAGATAGTAGGGATGACAAGTTTTTAGGGTGCAGTCCAAGTAGTGGGGGTGACTGTGTAAAGCCCTGTTGCAAAAAGTAGGGTAAGGATGAATAGATGTAATAGAATGAAGAGATATATTAGGCTCAAAAGGGTTATTACTGTTCTTCAGAAATGAGAGTGAGTTTAAGGGAAGTAGGGGTGAGTACTTGCGACTTCCAGGAGGAAGAGGACAGATCAGGCTGGCTGGCTGACAGATACAGCTTTATTCTGGAACAGTGATATAGAGGGGGACATATCACTAGAACAGCAATGGAGAGGGTCCTGCAGGCAGACAGCAGTTGGGGTACTATAGATGACTAAGTAGGGTCCGGTCCATTGAGGTTGTAGAGTTTGAGGGGTCAGATTCTTAACAAGAACTGATCGTTCAGCTAGGGTGTCTTCATATGGCTGAGAATCTGGAGTAGGCAAGAGAATCTGGAGTAGGCAAGGCAGGTGAATTTCCTGTCTCATCTGCTGGAGGACTGGAAGATAGTCATCTAGAGAGCTGGTGTCTGGGACGAGGTTGGGGCTGAGCAAGAAAGTGCATCCATATAAAAGTTCAAGTGGACTGTACCCTGTAGCATCTCAAGGACAGATTAATTCTGAGAAGGGCAAGAGGTAAAAGTACCATCCAGTCCTTTTTAAGTTGGTCACTGAGGTTGGTGAGGTGTGTCTTTAAAAGACCATTAGTCTGTTCTACCTTTCCTGAAGATTGAGGACGCTAAGGGGTATGAAGGTTCCACTGAATACCAAGAGCCTGAGAAACTGCTTGGGTGATTTGACTAATAAAGGCCAGTCCACTATTGAACTGTATAGAGGTGGGAAGGTGAAACTGAGGAATTATGTCTAATAGAAGGGAAAAAATGACCATGGTGGCCTTCTCAGATGCTGTAGGAAAGGCCTCTACCCATCCAGTGAAAGTATCTACCCAGACCAAGAGGTATTTTAGTTTCCTGACTTGGAGCATGTGAGTAAAGTCAATTTCCCAGTCCTGGGCAGGGGGCAAACCCCTGAGCTTGATGTGTAGGGAAGGGAGGGGGCCTGTACAATCCCTGAGGAGTAGTAGAATAGCAGATGGAACACTGAGAAGTGATTTCCTCAAGGATAGATTTCCATGATGGAAAGGAAATGAGAGGTTCTGAGAGATGGGCTAGTGGCTTGTAACCTACCTGGGAGAGGTTATGAAAGGATGACAGAATAGAATGGGCCTGTGAGGCTGGAAGGAGATACCTTCCTTGGTCCAACAATCATTTGCCTTGAGTGGGGAGGGATTGATAGGTGGAAACTTCAGTGGGAGAGTAAGTAGGAATGACTGATGAGAAAGAGAAAAACTGGCCATGAGTGAAAGAGGTAGGAATACTGGCTGCTTCTTTAGCTGTCTTATCAGCATAATTGTTGCCTTCAGCAATGGGGTCTGAGGCCCTTTGATGGCCTTTGCAGTGAAGGACTCCAGCTTCCTTTGGAAGTAAAGCAGCCTTGTGAAGAGTTTTTATTAAAGAGGCATTAATGATGGAGGACCCTTGCGTAGTGAGAAAACCTCTTTCAGCCCATATAACAGCATGGTGGTGCAGGATATGGAAGGCATATTTAAAGTCAGTATAAATATTGACATGCAGTCATTTTGCAAGAGTGAGGACTTCAGTTAAGGCTAGGAGTTTGGCTTGCTGAGAGGTAGTGGAGTGGGGCAGAGTGGTAGCCTCAATGATAGATGTGGAAGATACTATAGCATAGCCTGCCTTTGCTGGTAAATGGTGATTAGGCCTGGTGGTACTGCCAACAATAAACCAAGTGTGATCAGGGTGAGGAACAGGAAAGAAGGAAATATGGGTAATGGAGTGAATGTCAGGTGGATCAGAGAGATACAGTCACACGGATCAGGTGTGGTATCAGGAATAATGTGGGAGGCTGGATTGAAGTCCGGGCCAGGAACAATGGTAATTGTAGGAGACTCAACAAAGAGTGAGTACAGCTGAGGAGCTGGGGGGCAGAAAGTATATGCATCACGTGTGAGGAAGAAAATACATTTTGAAAGTTATGAGAACTGTAAAGAGTGAGTTGAGCATAGTTTCTGATTTTGAGGGCCTCTAAAAGTATTAGAGCAGCAGCAGCTGCCACATGCGGACATGACAGCCAGCCTAAAACAGTAAGGTCAAGTTGTTTGGACAAAAAGGCTACAGGGCGTGGTCCCGATCCTTGTGTAAGAATTCTGACTACACAGCCCTGCACTTTGGCTGTGTGTAATGAAAAAGGTTAGGATGAGTCAGGGAGAGCTAGTGTGGGAGGAGTCTCTTGAGCTGTTTTTAAGGAATGGAAAGAGGAGTGGGGAAAGGATTTAGGATCTATGGGGTCAGCTAGGTTTCCCATTGTGAGTTTATATAATGGTTTTTTTAGGATGGCAAAACCAGGTATCCAAAGGCGAAAGTATCCAACCATGCCTAGGAAGGAAAGAAGTTGTTGCTTTGTAGAAGGGGTTGGGGTTAGAGAGATCAGCCAGCCACAATTGGTGGGAAGCGCACTTGTGTTTTCATGAAGAATTATGCCAAGGTAGGTAAGAGATGAGGAAGAAATTTGAGCTTTGGAGGGGGATACACGATATCCCTTGGAGAATAAATGTTGAAGGAACAGGAGGGTGTCTTGTTGAGAAGATTCAAAGGAAGGGCTACAAAGCAGAAGGTCATCAATATATTGAATAAGGTGAGAAGCAGAGGGGTGGAAAGAAAGTAAATCATGAGAAAGAGCTTGGCTGAACTAATGAGGGCTGTCCCTGAAGCCTTGTGGCAGTATAGCCCAGGTAAGCTGCTGGGACTGATGGATATCAGGGTCAGTCCAGGTAAAAGCAAAGAGAGGATGGGACAAGGGGTGCAGGGGAATAGTGAAAAAAGCATCTTTAAGATCAAGAATGGAATAGTGAATTGTGGAAGGAGGTATTGAAGATAGGAGGGTGTACAGGTTTGGCACTATAGGATGGATGGGAAGGACGATTTGATTAATAAGGCAAAGATCCTGAACCAACCTGTAAGACTTGTCCAGTTTCTGGATGGGTAGCATAGGGGAGTTATAAGGAGAATTTGTAGGCTTTAAGAGGCCATGTTGTAACAGGTGGGTGATAACAGGCTTTAGTCCCCTTAAAGCCTGTGTGGGATGGGATACTGGCATTGAGCGGGTAAGGGTGATCAGGTTTTAATGGGATAGTAATGGGCATGTGATCGGTTGCCAGGGAAGGAGTAGAGGTGTCCCAGACTTGTGGATTAAGGTTGGGGGATATAAGAGGAAGACATGAAGGAGGCTTTGGGTTGGGGAGAAGGGCAGCAATGAGATGTGGCTATAGTCCAGGAATAGTCAGGGAAGCAGATAATTTAGTTAAAATGTCTCGGCCTAATAAGGGAACTGGGCAGGTGGGGAAAACTGAAAAAGAGTGCATAAAAGAATGTTGTCCAAGTTGGCACCAGAGTGGGGGAGTTTTAAGGGGTCTAGCAGCCTGGCCATCAATACCCGCAACAATTATGAAGGCAAGGGAAACAGGCCCTTGAAAAGAAGGTAATGTGGAGTGGGTAGCCTCTGTATTGATTAAGAAGGGGACAGACTTACCCTCCACTGTAAAAGTTACCCAAAGCATCTGTGATGGTCCAGGAGGTTTCCAACGCAATTGGGCCGTGTCAGTCTTCAGCCACTAAGCTGAGAAGATCTGGAAAGGAGTCAGTCCAAGAGCCTTGGGCCAGAGTTCCAGGGGCTCTGGGAGTGGCTGCTGGGCAAGTTGGATAGTCCAATTTCCAGTGGGGTCCCACACAGATGGGACATGGCTTAGGAGGAATCCTGGGCTGCGGGCATTTCTTGGCCCAGTGGCCAGATTTCCAGCACTTGAAGCAAGATCCTGAGGGAGGAGGTCCTGGAGGAATGCCTGGCTGCTGCAGCTTAGGCATTTTGAAGTTCTTGTGTGCTGGAGATGTGGCTTGGGTTTCTCTCACAGCAGAAGCAAGTAATTGCAACTCAGAAATATGTTGTTGCTTGACTGCCTCTTCTCTATTATTGTACACCTTGAAGGCGAGGTTAATTAAATCCTGTTGTGGGGTTTGAGGGCTGAAATCTAATTTTTGGAGCTTTTTCTAATATCAGGAGCAGATTGGGTAATAAAATGCATATTGAGAATAAGACGGCCTTCTGGCCCCTCTGGGGCTAGGGCAGTAAAGCATCTAAGGGTTGTTGCCAAACGGGCCATGAACTGGGCTGGGTTTTTATATTTGATGAAAATGAGCCCAAACACTAACTGATTTGGGAGAGGGTGGATAAAGAAAAGGAGCATTAACCTTGACAATGCCTTCAGCTCCAGCCACCTCTCTAAGAGGAGATTGTTGGGAGGGCTAGTCATGGAGCAAAACTGTAAGCTGGACTGGGTGTGAGGAGGGGAGGTGATAGAAGGATTATAGGGTGGGGGAGTGGAGACTGAGGAAGAATTGGGACTTGGCTTGGCCTGGCCAGGAGCAGCCTGGGGAGGAGGGAGAGGTCAGATAGGTCTGTAGAAAAGGAGGATTCAAAGGACTCAGAGCTTGGGGTGGAGACTGAAGGGACAGACAGGAGAGAAAGGAGAAAGAAAAAAGATTTGGGACGAGTTGCATTGGGAGCAGAGACTAGGGAGGGACCAATGTGTAAAAGAATGCCTGGACATCAGGCACCTCAGGCCATTTGCCCATTTTACGACAAAAATTATCTAGATCTTGTAGGATGGAGGAATTGAAAGTGTCATTTTCTGACCATTTAGAGCCATTGTCGAGTTTGTATTGGGGCCAAGCGGTATTGCAGAAGAAAATAAGAGGCTTAGGTTTTAGGTCAGGTGAGAGTTGAAGAGGTTTCAAGTTTTTTGGAACACAGGCTAAGGGAAAAGACAGAGGATTGGAGGGCAGAAGGTTGCCCATAGTAAAAAGGTAAGTTTAGAGAAAAGATAGGGTAGAGACACGGAGGGAGGGAGGTGGTACTTGCCACCCACAGGAGGTGGTACTTGCCACCAAGGGGAGGTAGTACTTGCCACCAAGGTGAAGGATCAAGGCAGGGGTCCCTGTGGTGATCAGACACATCTGGAATGTGGGTGAATAATCAGGCAGGCATCCCTGCAGTGATTAGACACCAAAGGAAGACTGTCTTCCCGAATCCATGACCAGCACCACAGTTTTGAGTACACAGATAAAACGCGTCTCCTCTCTCTCTACCAGAAAGAGAAAGGAAACAAAATTAAGGAAGGGAGAGATTGAAGGGTGGAAGGATAGCGAGAAAGGTTGGAGAAGAGAATAAAAAGAGGCTGCTTACCCGATTTAAAATTGGTGAGATGTTCCTTAGGCTAGTCTGAGGACCTGACATTGTAGGTGGATCTCCTCACAAAGAGAGGGTGAGGACCGGGGACCAGTCTCCCAAAGGAGTCCCCCTGTCCTGGGTCTCCAGTACAAAATGTCACACAAGTCCATGTGAAGAGACCACCAAACAGGCTTTGTGTGAGTAATAAAGCTTTTTAATCACCTAGGTGCAGGCGGGCTGAGTCCAAAAAAGGAGTCAGCAAAGGGAGACAGGGGTGGGGCACTTTTTATAGGATTTGGGTAGATAGTGGAAAATTATAGTTAAAGGTGGTTATCTCTTGCAGGCAGCGGCAGGAGTCACAAGGTGCAGGGTGGGGAGATCATGAGACTCATTGTCCAGGGGAGGAATGTCACAAGGACGGTTGATTAGTTGGGGTGGGGCAGGAACAAATCACAATGGTGGAATGTCATCTTTTGTGGTTCTTCAGTTGCTCGAGGCCTTCTGGATGTATACGTGCAGGTCAGAGGGGTTATGATGGTTTAGCTTGGGCTCAGAGACCTGACACAGCAATGTCCCACCCCTGGTACCAATTTTCTGTGTTAAGCCATTCTTGCATTGCTATAAAGAAATACCTGAGACAGTAATTTATAAAGAAAAGAGTTTTAATTGCCTCACAGTTCTACAGACTTTACAGGAGGCATGATGCTGGCATCTGCTCAGCTTCTGATGAAGCCTCAGAGAGCTGTCAATAATGGTAGAAGGTGAAGAGGGAGCAGGCACATCACATGGCAAAAGCAGGAGCAATCCAGAGAGTAGAGGGGAAGTGCCATACACTTAAACAACCAGATCTTGTGAGTACTCACTATTACAAGGACATCACCAAAACATGAGGGATCTACCCCCGTGACTCAAACACCTCCCACCAGACCCCACCTTCAACACTGGAGATTACAATTCAACAAGAGATTTCAGTGGGGAAAAATATCCAAACTATATCACTCCCTGGTAGAGCTGATGCATAAAGGAAAAAGAGAAAGGAATCAAAACTTGTCATTACTGAAAACCACTCAACTCAAAAATAAACAATAAGAGAGAAAGGAGCAAAGAATATGAAAATAACCAGAACACAATCAATAAAATGGAAGAAGTTCTCACCTATCAATAATAACATTGAATGTAAATGGCTTAAATTCCCCACTTAAAAGAGATAGACTGGCTGAATGGATAAAAATACAAGATCTCCCCCCAAAAAATATGCTGCCTACAAGAAACATACCTCACCTGTAAAGACACATATAGACTGAAAAATGAAAGGATGGAAAAATATATTTTATGCAAATTGAAGCCAAACGTGAGCAAGAACAGCTATACTTATATCAGACAAAACAGACTTCAAGTTGAAAGCAGTAAAAAGAGACAAAGAAGGACATTGTATAAATAATAACAGAATCAATTCAGCAAGGGAATATAACAATTGTAAATATATATGCACCAAACACTAGCACACTCAGATATATAAAACAAATATTGTTAGATCTACAGGGAGAGATAGACTTCAATATAATAATAATTGAGGACTCCAACACCCCATTTTCAGCACTGGATAGAGCAGCTAGATGGAAAATAAACAAGGAAATATCAGATTTAAACTGCACCATAGACGAAATAGACCTAACAGACATTTACAGAACATTTCACCCAACAGCTGCAGAGCAGTCATTCTTTTCATCAGCACATGAAACATTCTCCAAGACTGACCATTATGTCAGGACACAAAAGAAGTCTTAAAAAGCTTTAAAAAGTCAAAATCATATCAAGTGTTTCATCTGACCACCAGGGAATAAAACTAAAAATCAATATCAAAAGTAACATTTGAAATTATACCAATACATGAAATTAAGCAACATATTCCTGACTGATCAATGGGTAATGGAAGAAATTAAGAATAAAATTTTAAAATTCCTTGAAACAAAAGAAAATAGAAACACAACATACCAAAACCTATGGGACACAGGAAAAGCAGTAGTAAGAGGCAAGTTTACAGCAAAAAAGCCTATATCAAAACTAGAAAGACTTCAAATAAACAACCTACCTAACAATGGACAAAGAGACTAGGAAAGCAAGACCAAACCAAACTCCAAATTAGTAGAGGAAAGAAATAGTAAAGTTTAAATTAAAGATTAATTTAATGTTACTATCAAAGTGACAAATGCATAGCTAATATCTTACGGAAAAGCTTTCAATGTTTCCTTTAAGACTGAACAAGACAAGGATGTCAACTCCCACCACACTTATTCAACATAGTACTGGGTATTTTAGCCAGGGCAACTAAGCAAGAGAAACAAATAACAGAAAATACACAAAGTGGAGACTAAAAAAACAATAAAGATGAATGAAACAAAAAGTTAGTTTTTTGAAAAGATACACAAAATCAACAAATCATTACCTAGGTTAGCTAAGAAAAAAATAGCTAAGACTCAAATAAATAAAATCAGATGGAAAAAATAAATACAAATGATCATTAGAGACTACCATGAACAACTATATGACAATAAACTTGAAAACCTAGAGGAACTGAATAAATTATTGGGTACATGTAACCTACTAAGATTGAAACAAGAAGAAATAGAAAACCTGAACAGACTTATAAGAAGCAATGAGATTTACTCAGTAATAAAATGTCTTCCAACAAAGAAAAGTCCAGAACTGGATGGCTTCACAGCTAAATTCTTCTGATCCTTTAAAGAAGAATTAATACCAATTTTCCAAACTATTTCAAAAAATTAAAGCAGAGAGAATTCCTCCTAACTCATTCTATATGGTGAGCATAATCCTAATACTGAAACCAGACAAGGACACAACAAAAAAAGAAAACTACAGACCAAAATCTCTAATGAACATAGATGAGAAAATCCTCAACAAAATACTATCAAATTGAATCTAACAACACATCAAAAAGGTAATACATTATGGTCAAGCAGGATTTATCCCAGGAATGCAAGGATGATTTGACATATACAAATCAACAAATGTCATATCACATCAATCCAATGAAGACCAAAGCCATATGATCATGCAATAGATACAGAAAAAGTTTTGATAAAATTCAACCTTCCTCCACGATTAAAAAAAAAAAAACTCTTATTAGGAATAGAAGGAAAGTACCTCAAAATAATAAAAGTCATAAATGACAAACCCACAGCTAATATCTTACAGATTGAGGGAAAGCTTTCAGCCTTTCCTTTAAAAACTGGAACAAAACCAGGATGTTGCCTCTCACCACTCTTTTTCAACATAGTACTGGGTAGTCTAGCTAGAGCAATTAAGCAAGAGAAATAACAGGCATCCCAACTGGAAAGGAGGAAGTCAGATTGTCCCTGTTTGTAGATGACATGATCTTATATACAGAAAGACCTAAAGACTTGAAAAAAAACTCTCAAAACTGACAAATTTAATAAAGTTGCAGAATACAAAATTAATATACAAAATATAATATTAATATACAAAAATTAGTAGTATTTTTATACATGAACAAGTTAGCTGAAAAAGAAATCAAGACAACAATCCTATTTATAATAGCAAAAAGAAAAAAAAACTAAAAATAAATTTAGCTAAGGACATAAAATCCTCCTCCCATGCTCATGGATCAAAAGAAGTAATATTGTTAAAATGACAATACTATCCTAACCAATCTATAAAGTCATTAAAATCCCTATAAAAATAAAAAGGACATTCTTCACAGAAATAGGAAAAAAATCCTAAAATTTGTATGGAACCATGAAAGACACCAAGTAGCCAAAGAAATCCTGAGCAACAAGAACGAAGTTGGAGGTATGACACTACCGGACTTCAAAATATACTGCAAATCTATAGTAACTAAAACAGCATAAAAAGATACACAAAACAGTGCAGCAGAATAGGGAACTCAGAAGATAATCCACATATCTACAGCCAACTGATTTTTTACAAAGTCACCAAGAACATGCACTGGGGAAAGGACAGTCTCTTCAATAAATAGTGCTGGGAAAACTGGATATCCATAAGCAGAGAATAAAACTAGACTCCCTACCTCTAACCTTATACCAAAATTAACTCAAACTGGACCAAAGACCTAATTGTGAGACCCAAACCTATAAAAGTACTAGAAGAAAACATAGGGGAAATGCTTCAGGACTTGAATTTGGGAAAGATTTTATGAATACGACCAGAAAACATAGACATCCAAAGCAAAAATAAACAAACGGAATTATATCAAACTAAAAAGCTTATGCAAAGCAAAAGAAACAATCCACATATTAAAAAAATAATCTACAGGATGGGACAAGACACTTTCAAACTATTCACCTGACAGAGATTAATATCCAAAATATGCAAGGACTCAAACATCAACAGCAAAAAACCCACAAACAATGCAATTAGAAAATGGGTAAATGATCTGAACAGACATTTCTCAAAAGAACACATACAAACAGCCAAATAATACATGAAAAAAAATGATTGTCATCACTAATTAGCAGGGAACTGCAAATCAAACCATGATGGGGTATCATCTCACCCTAATTGGGATGGCCATTATTGAAAACACACACACACAAAAATGTTGGCAAGGATGCAAATAAAAGGGATCCCTTATGCACTGTTGGTAAGAATGTAAACTAGTGTAGTCACTATGAAAAACAGTGGGAAGGTTCCTCAAAAACTGCAGATAAAAACATCATATGATCCAGTAATCCCACTACTGGGCATTTATCCAAAGAAAGGGAAACCATTATATTGAAGAGACATCTGTACCCCCATGTGTGTTACATAACTACTCACAATAGCCAAGATATGGAATCAATCTAGTTGTCCAATAAGATGAACAGATAAAATATGCATATACACACAATGGAATACTATTCAGTCATAAAGAATGAAATCCTGTTATTCGCAGTAACATAAATGAAACTGGAAGATATTATGTTATATGAAATAAGCCAGGAACAGAGAGTTAAACACCACTTGTTCTTATGTGTGGAAGCTAAAAAACATTTATCCCATTGAAGTAAAAAGTAGAACAGAAAATACTAGAGGCTGGTAAGGAAAGGGGAAGTAAGGGAAAGGGAGAGATCTGTTAAAGGATACAAAATTACAGCTAGATAGGAGGAATAAACTCCAGGGCTCTTTAGCACTATAGGGTGACTATAGCTAACAGTAATATATAGTTTCAATTAGATAGCAGGAGGATATTGAATGTTCCCAACCCAAGGAAATTATAAATGTTTGAGATGATGGATATGCTCATTATCCTAATCTGATCACTATATATTACATGTATTGAAACATCACCATGTACCCCATAAATATGTATAATTATTTTTTGTCAATTAAAATATTTTAATGTGATATTTTAAAATATCAAAAATAGTGGGAAAATGTATGAAAAACTCAAAATTTTAAATAAAGATAGTGTGGTATAATAATATATATTTGGCTTTTGTCTCTGCATTCCTGGCACAGAGCTTCTAAAGCCTTTGGAGTTTCCTGACTCATAGGTGCATCTTTTGTTATTCATAATGAGCCCCTTTCAACAATACTTGAGTTTATCCTAATGAGGTAAATTTTGGTTGGTCCCTAAATAGTTTCAGTCTGGGGACTAGTCACCAGAGGAAACAACTATGTGATTACAGAGTTACAACTTTGAGCCCTATTCCCAGCCCTTCGGGGTGGAGAGAGAGCCTTAAGGTTGACTTCAATTACCAGTGGCCAATAATTTTCAAGTATGTCTACAAAATGAAAACTTTATAAAAACCCACAAATGATGGGGTTTAGGGAGCTTCCAGATTAATGAAGGCATCAAGGCATTGATATGCTCTGAGAAGGCTTGGAAACTCTGTACCCTACAGCCCCCAAACCTTACCCTATGTGTCTCTTCCATTTGGCTGTTTCTGGGTTGTATCCTTTAGAGTAAACCAGTAATAGTAAGTAAAGTGCTCTTCTGAGTTCTATGAGTCATTCTGGTGATTTAAGAAACCTGAGAAAGGAGTCATGGGGACCCCCAAATTGGCAGTTGGTGGACAGAAGTGGGAGTAGCCTGGGTGCTCTATTTGTGACTGGCATCTAAAGTGGTGGCAGCCTTGTGGGACTGAGCCCTTCACCTATGGGGTCTGCACTAACTCCAGGAGTTAGTGTCAGAATTGAATTAAATTATTGGACACCAATTGGTGTTGGAGAATGGGTGTGGAAAACTATAATTACTTGGTGTCAAAGAAAAATCACATTTGGTGTCAGAAGTGGTATAAGAAAACAACACACAAATGGGATCAGTGACACTGTTGTGCCACGCCATAGGAGAGCCAGAGGTAAGAGAAAGAACACTAATACTGACCTCATCTCTACTTAAAATGCTGATATTTTGTTTATCATCCATTGGGGGTATTAATTTTTATTTTAAGAAAATATTGCATTGAAATATTTATCTTGATTACTAAGTCTTGACTAGTAAAATGAATAAAGTATCATTATAATAATCAAGGAGTCTACAATTGAAGCAAAGAATTGCCTCTGGATGTTATCTGAGAGAGTAGGCATGGAGAATGAGCTGTTCTGCAGTTAAGCAAATGCATTCTTCCAAGATCCCAGGGGTATGGGGCCTTTCTCATTTGTAGACTGTACTAGCCCCTCAAAATCCAGAACAAATAACACTACAAAATGGGAAGACTTGAGTTCTGACAAGGCATCGGATAGGGAACTGAGCTGGGCATGGTCTACAGGGGAGTGACAAGGAAACAGCCACCTGGGGGCAGCAAGACTAGAAAGGGAGATCAGAACTGAATCCAGAGATAACAGACCAGCTACTCCCAGGTCCCTGCAACAAGAGCAGACACCAGTGCTTGGTGGCTCCAGTGATGGTGGCTCTGTTTAATTCCTTCTTAGAGCCTTGACGTAATTAACTTAGAAAAGAATAATTCAAATTCCATCATATATATGGTTTCAGTATCAACATTTGGTCAAAAAAATTAAGGTATATTTCTTCACGGTGCTTTGCATAATATCTACACAGCTCTAGATTTTTGCAATTCTTAAATAACCTTGAAATTTCTTGGCAGCAACATTTGAATACCAAAGCTTTTGCTAACACCCAGAGCACTGGGCTCCAATGTGCTAGTCCAAGTTTGCTGTGTGAAATCACTGTCTTCGGGCAGTTTGGAGCAATGACTGACAGCGATGTAATTCTAGAAGCCCAAAGCTGAGGCTCTACCAGAGGATCATATTTTCTACTCAAAGCCAATTATTTTCTCAAGCTATGAAATTTTGCCACTTGAAAGATTTTTCTCCATATCCTATGCAAGAGAGGATCCTCTGAAATAGTTCACCCTGTCTACACTGCCATCCCAGACACCTATGGCATATCAGAAGTATTATGAATCAATGGATTTTATGAGACTTGGTGACAACTTTATGTTATTGAATCTCATTTTTTCTAAACTGTCCCTACATGATTTTTTTCTCCATATTTTGTGGTACTTCCTGGATGACACTGCAATTTTCAAAGATACTTTAACCTATCTCTTTTTTGTTTTAGTTGCTGCTGCTGTTTGTTTATTGGCTTCACCTGCTTTGCTTTAGGTTGGGTTTGTTGGGAGAGAAAGAATATAACAGAATTCTTCCACTCAGCTCAAAATTTTGCAGTTCTGGGCTGGGCGCAGTGGCTCACGCCTGTATTCCCAGCACTTTGGGAGGCCGAGGTGGGCGGATCACCTGAGGTAAGGAATTCGAGACCAGCCTGGCCAACATAGTGAAAGCCCGTCTCTACTAAAAATACAAAAAATTAGTCAGGCATGGCCATGCACACCTGTAGTCCCAGCTACTCAGGAGGCTGAGGCGGAAGAATCTCTTGAACCCAGGATGCAGAGGTTGCAGTGAGCCGAGATGGTGCCACTGCACTCTAGCCTGGGTGACAGAGTGAGACTCTATCTCAAAAAAAAATTGCAATTCTGAAACCTTATGTCTTGGTCTTTCCCCCTGACAGAGGAGAGGAAATGAGGCCCCTATAATTAAGGCTCTTATCAGTGTCACTCAGCTGGTTGATGACTGAGGCAGGAATAAGACAGCTTCCCAGCTGCTGCTCCCCTCATTTAAATCACACAATGTCTCAACTATCTGGAAGCAAAGGTTAGTCTGCGTGGCATCTACTGAATGACACAGAGTTGTAGCAGGTGTTAAAACTCCCCTTCCTAGAATGGTATAAGATCCCCAGTAGCTTATATAGGGCCTACAAGAGTCTAGGCAAGAGACCTAGACTCCAAGTCACTGCTCTCCCTACAGGAGGCAGCTGGTGAAGACTAGTTGTTCTCTGTCTGTCAATCACTGCTGCTCTGGATAACTTCTAAGACATTCCTCCCAAGTCTGCTCCATGGACCAAGGCAGGTGGAGGTCCCCCAGAGACCTTCCACATCCTATAAAGGCATTTAGTGTCCATCCTCCTCCTGTATCCTTTGGCTGCAAAACACTGTCCACATGCACCCCACCCCATGCTTAGCCCCTCTGGGTCTCTAGGAAGATAAATCCTCTCCCCACCCCTGCAGAGCAGCAACTCCCTTCAGCCCAAAGCACTGGCCTCTATTCCCTATCAGGTTAGAATCTCCATTAAGGGGCCAAAAATGCAAACGCTCTTTCTTTCTTATATGTTGGAATCCTCAGAAGCCTCTGCGTCTGAAGCTTCCCCTCCCTCCACCCACCCTTTCCCCAAACCCCAGGTATGACCTCTCAGTAGATCTACAGCCCTGGGCTTTAGCAACCTCTGCTCAGCACTTACAAAAAACCCTCAGAGCAGAGCTCCTACCATCCTGACCAGCTCCATGAAATAGGGGAAAACACTGGAAGGATAAACATAGATTAATATTTACTTAAATTATCTAGTCATGCCTGGATAATATGCTTATGGGGAGAACAGATTCTTATGTATCAAAGGGGAAAATATTTGAAAGCTTTGCTCAAGAGATTTAAATTGCTTCATGTTAAATAATGTTTTAGGATTATGTATTCAAAACAATAAACACTTCAGAAGAGTTTTATGATGGGAATTTTTATACTTGCATTAAAAATAAGGCGAATTTTAAAAATTTTCTCACTTTATCAAAACAGGGGATCTGTTCCCCTCCCTCTTACTTTAGTTTCTATTAGTTTCCTACGGCTTCCATAACAAATTACCCCAAATTTAGTGGCTTAAAGCAACACATACTTATTATTTTACCATTCTGGAGGTCAGCACTCATAAAATCAAGGTGTCAGCGGAGCTATGCTTTTTTGGCTTGGGGGATCCTCAGGGAGAATCTGTTTCCTTGCCTTTGCTAGCTTCTAGAAGCTGCCCACATTCTTTAGCTTCTGGCCCCTTCCTGGCATCTCTCCTCTTGCCATCTCGGCTCCCACCTTCCCATCTCCTTCTCTCACTAGATCTCTTGCCTCCTCCTTTCATTTATAAAGACACTTGTGATTATATTGGCCCACTCTGATAGTCCAAGATAATCTCCCCATCTCAAGTCCTAACCATATCCGCAAAGTCCCTTCTGCTAGGTAAGGTAACACAGTCCATGTTCTGAGGATTACAATGTGGACATCTTGGGAGTCATTATTCAGCCCACCACATCCCTTCTCCAATTTGCCCTCATTTTGGCCTCCTTGACCCTGGACTCTCTCCTCTCTTGCCACCCTGGCCTCTGGCCCTTCAGCATCTCCCAGACACTAGAGTCCTTGCCCTGGCTGCTCCCTCTGCGAGGTGGCCCATTCCCTAGTGAGCTTTGACACTCATTCCTTCCCCTCCTCCAGCCCTTTGCGCAAACATCGCCTTCTCACGGAGCACTTTTCTGGCCACCTTATTTAAATGTTCAGTTCCCTCCCTTATCCCTAGACACTTCTTGTCACCTTCCCTAATTTATTTTTTCCCAGAGTAATTATTGTCATCTAGCTTATCATATATTTTACTCATTTACTTCTTTTATTTTCTATTTCACTCCTCTTAAATGTAGGCTTTATGAGGGAAAGAATTTCTTTCTTTTTTTTGAGACAAGGTCTCACTCTGTCATCCAGGCTGGAGTGCAGTGGTGTGATCACACCTCACTGCAGCCTCAACCTCCTAGGCTCAAACGATCCTGCCACCTCACCCTCCTGAGTAACTGGGACTACATGCATGTGCCACCACATCTGGCTAATTTTTTATTTTTTATAGAGGTGGCATCTCACTATGTTGCCCAGGCTGGTCTTGAACTCCTAGGCTCAAGTGATCCTCCTGCATTGGCCTCCCAAAGTGAAGAATTTCTTTTTTCTTTATTTTTTTCTGCTGAAACCCTTGGACTTAGAAAAATCCTTGGCATATCATAGGCTTTCAGTAAATATTAGTTAGATAAATACGGCTGGGTAATTTATTAGAGAAGCTTCAAAGTTAATATCTGTAAGTTTTATATCTCAGGCTGGTTAGACTCCCAATAAAGCACTTTCCCTAACTCCGGCAGAGTGGTGAAGGCCTGGCTATCCAGTGAGTTCTGGGAATCCACTGGAAAAAGAGGGCTGAGTCCTCACTACAAAGTACACATCATTCACTTAATTCTCAATCATGCCAGACACCCTCTGTTTCAATCTCCCCAGAGACCTCCCGTGTTTGGTTGGATAGGAGAAGGACAGTCTTCTGGCTGAGTGTGGTGGGAGAAGGAACCCAGAGGTCAATGGCTTTTTAAACAGACTTTCAGCCAATCTTCCACATTTTAGATGCATCTCACTCTCACTTCAGAGGTACCCTGTGTTGTCAGCTCCTGAAGCACTGGTGGACTCTGCAGTCTAGGTTTTGCTGCTGCCTAAGTTCCCCTGTTACCTATTAATATTCCCTTTTCTATAAATCCTTTACCACTCACTCAATTGCTTTTCAGACTCCTAAGTTTTATTGCTGTTTTCTCCCCACTATTCTTCCCTTCCTTGTGAGCATATGCCTTTAACACATCCTTTCGCTGTTATTTAATTGACATTTCAGTAGAGCATAGATGTGTGATCTACCATCATCTTCACTACAGATGTCCCATGCTTACTATCATTTGGGGTCTTACGGATCAATACATTGATCCATTGTGTATTCTGTGTGTCTACTGAGTTTTTAACTTGAACTTTAGGAGAAACTATGTTCCAAATTATACTTAAATTATGACTGGCCACATTTCCATTTATGAATAACACCTCACAATTGAAGATTGCTTTAAGTTGCATGGGCATTTTTGAATTCATCTAACTTAATCCTGTGAGGTAAATGAAGATCTGAGACTCAGAAAAATTGCCACAATATACCCAAGACCAAAACAGCCAGTCAGTGGTGGGCCCAGCTCTCGAACATGTCTTCTGGCTTCTGACTAAACCATGTGGTCTCTCTTTGTCATGTTGCCTTTCTTCCTACAAAGAAGACAAGTTAGGAAAATGTGTTTCTTTTCATAAATGTGACACAGCACAGAAAGCTTGCTGAAAAAACAGTCACATTCCTGAAACAATCTTGGAAGCGTCCCCATTCTGGTGTTGTGCAGGGAACATGTTTTGCTAGCCCATCAGGCTGGCCACATCTCTCCAGGCTTGCTGGTCTAGAATGTATTGTTGGTATTGCCTCTCCCACTTTGGGGCCTATTGATAATATGTCTTAAGCTGAAAATCTTTCCTCTTGATCTCTGAGGTCCTTCCTTGGTCTCAGTACCTTCTGAAATCTTACAGAAAGCTTCTCCCCCCAGTCCCCACGATGCTCTCACATCTTTGCTCCCTCAAGGAGATCTGCACATCTGTTTCCCATGATTGTGAACTATGAGAAGTTGTCAGGGCCTTTCAATCAGTATAACGGCCTATAAAAGCTCGCTGTATTTTCAGTTTTACTAAATATTTCTATAATTCAAAAATTATGGAAATGGATAATGTTTCTCTTCTTCGGGAATATATTTAACAGCTGTGTGTGCACCAGATGCAAATGAATATATAGAAATAAATTGTGCATTTTATAGACTGCATTTCATATTAACTTGCTTCCCCTTTGGATACCTCAGGCCATGCTCCTGCCAGAATGCCGAAGACACTGGAGTACTTTACAGGGGACTGTTTCTTAGTTCCATGGAGAGAACAGGTAAGGTTCCATCCAAGCAATCTATGAATAAAAGCATAACTCCTCCTGCCTAAGCCAGTGTTTCTTGAGCTGAGGAGCAAATTGCAAAAGGTAGGTCTGACATTAGGAATTGTGTAAAATTGGTTAAGTTACTACCTCCCTAACTGTAGTTCACAGTTAGAGAATGGAGCTATTTATCCAGCAGAGTTTACTCAAGATTAAATGTGACCACTTAGGTTCCCGGCAGATAGATCAGTAACTATGTGGTGTGCAGCGGTCATGCTTTTTTTGATTGCCCAACCTCTGAATCAGAAGTGGAAAAGCCAGTCTTTGCTCTTCCTGACATCTGGCAACTACTATGCAGACACAGGATTTGAAAAAGTGCCAATTTGTTATCTAACCCAGGACTTTACATCTGAAGAAGTGATAAAACAAACAAGCAAACAAACAAGGGCAGTTGCAGAATTCCGTTTGGTAGAGCAGTGGCCTCCAGGTTCCTGGCCACGGGGTGGGGTCTAGTGCCCTCCAGCAGTGGCTGTGGCTCCTGACCAGCCCATCTCTACGTGCATCCCTTTGAGCTTCCTTTTCCATTTCTGAGTCAGTTTTGCTGGCTTTCCCACCCTTCTGTGAACTACCCAGCAGCCCCCTGATAAGTTCATTTTTGGATTAAGATAACTTAAAATAGGAAAATTCCCATTTAGAATTGAGAACACTGATTGTTAGGAAATATAATTTTACTTGCTTTCTAGAGTTTTGGGACTCCTTCCCTGTGCATCATAGAACATTATAGAGACCAGAGACATAGGCTTTATGAACTGGGTACACCTTCTCATAACCTCCCTACTGTTCTAGTCCTCATGCTCCCAATTATCCGGCTTATGAAGGCAAGATCCAGGCTGGGGAATGACCCCAAACAGTCAGGGGTCATCGTAACAATTGGGGTTGCCTGGGACCAACTGTGACTGGGGAGTTTTTAAGAATCCTGTGATTAATAAAGCTTGGAGGAATACTCAGGAGACCATCAGAGGGAAAAACCACAGTTCCCATGGCCGGGTGTCCCAGACAAATGGGGATACACAGAAGGGCTCCCGCTATCAGCCCTGCATCATCAGCAACCACTCCAGTTCCCGAGAGAGATAAGCAAGAACTCAATTGATGATTTCACTCTGCCAATTTCTAGAGCTATGCTTCACATGAGGAGACAATACACACTTTGGTTCTACAACTGCCTTGAGTTAAATCCCAGCTCTGCCACTTACCACCAATGGGGCTTTGGGCAAGTTATTCAAAGTCTCAGTGTTCTTATTTCCACATTGGTGAAATGAGGATAATAATGGCAGCTACTTCATAAAGCTGTTGTGAGGAGTAAATAAGTCCAAACATTTCAAGGTCTTAAAACAGGGCCTGGCCCAGCATAGGCACTCAATATTTATTAATGGTATTATTATTTTTTTTAAAAATGCTAGTTGCCAAATAAATGGTGCTTGTAGCCTAAGGAGAATGAGTAAAGTAACTGAAGTTACCTTACAAGATTACTTTAAAGTCATTACAAGAACTACTAACTGTTGTATAATGGCCTGCATCTCACAAAGAACTTTTTTTTACAAGACTCGTAGTTAAGAGTGGTCAGTCATGGCATCAGACGAACTCAGGCTCAAATCCAAATCTTTTACTTCATAGTCAGGTGAATCTGGGCAACCCCTAAGCCTCAGTTTACACATCTATGATACAAGGTTAATAATATTTATCTCTTGGGCCTATGTTGAGGACTAAATTAGATAATAGGCACAAACAGCTTTACTCAGTGTCTGACGTGTGGGAAGCACCCACTAAATGATTGTCATCATTTTCACAACAATTCTGTGAGGCCCTAGGTTTTTCATTCTCATTTTCAAGATGAGGACCTTAAGGCTCAGAAGAGAATAGTAACTTCTCCAAGATCTTGTTGTCTGTAAAAGATGGAAAACGGGCCACATGCGGTGGCTGATGCCTGTAATTTCAGCACTTTGGGAGGCTGAGGCTGTTGGATCACTTGAAGTCAGAAGTTCAAGACCAGTCATCGCCAACATGGTGAAACCACGTCTCTGCTAAAAATATAAAAAATTAGCCAGGCGTGGTGGCACATGCCTGTAGTCCCAGCTACTCAGGAGGCTGAGGCAGGAGAATCGCTTGAGCCTGGGAGGCGGAGGTTGCAGTGAGCCGAGATCGTGCCACTGCAATCCAGCCTGGGTGATAGAGTGAGACCGTGTCTCAAAAACAAACAAACAAACAAAAAAAGATGGAACACGGACTTCAAAGCCCTGTGCATTTTTGACAGAAACATATTCAGCCCTCCTAAAAAGCTCTCTGGTCAGCATGATATTGTAATTCTCATTTTGGGTGGTGGACTCTCAGGCACCATTTGATTTTCTCAGCTAGGCAAAGATGTTTCCGTGATCCTCACAATTATTCCAGCTTTATTTCTATCTGTATATGTGCCTTTTTCATGCTTAAAGTCAAGTGATCTCAACTCATAGGGCAGGTTATTGGAGTAGGGAGAACAGAAACTCGTCGCATGTCCATATCAGCCCAAGGACAGTCTTCCTCCAAAACTGTATTTTGTTAAATTCAGGTGATTCTTCTCTCTTGCCTGTGAGCCTATGAGCCCTGTGGCTTTTGAAACCACCGACTGAGTATACCCTTGTTACCCTGTCACCCTTCGTTATGTTAAACAGCATCATTCCAAGCCTGGGAACTTGTCAGTTTCCAGAGTGAAGAGCCATAGTTTCAAAACCTTAAATTAAAAACAGGGAGAAAATGTTCCATTCCATCCATCAGAAGGAACTTCGTCTCCTTGAACTTGCTTTCTCATACTTCATCTCTGCTCTTTGTCTGAATAGACTTGACAGAAAAATTATTTGGACGTGTCATATGCTTATCATCTCAGACCAAGAAATTGATGGTTTAATGCAAAATGACATGACAGCCCAGGAATTTCATACGTAAACCTACTCACACTGCTTTCAAGAACAAGTTATTCCACCTGGGAATTCTAAGTAACAGTTTGACACTGCCCTAATCTCTTGGACACTGATTTCTTAGTGGGAGCACTAGCCCTGCGATGGAAGGGGGAAGCAGGAAATATAATCTCATGTCTCCAAAGATGAGTCTCTTTCCATCAAAGGAAGAAGAATCTTTATCTTCTTCAATGGAAACAAAAATCTCATTGTGTCTCTGTCTCTGTCTCTCTCTCTCTTCCCCTCCCCACTTGCTCCCTCCCTGTCCCCACAAAAATTCTCAAAAGTGCTCACAACATCCAACAACCCAAATACAAGACCGGGAGTTGGCTTATCCTGCTTTTAGGATTACTGTGTGCCAAATGAAATGGTCCAACATTAAATAATTACAGCACAGCTGGCTGGCAGGAAGTCTCTCACCTGGGGCAGTGGGTCTAGTTCCTGACACTGTGGGTCAGTCACCTGACTTCTCCAGGCCTCAGTTTCTTCACCTGTGAAAATGGGTGGTGTGTGGTGGGGAAGAGGTGGGCAATTTGATATTTAATGATGTGCTTCATGACCTCAGCTTGGGAAATTTTGGCTGCCTCCTGAGAACAAAGAATGAATAGAAAACTATCTAAGTCTTTCCCAGAAAATTGACAATTATTAGTTTATATGTAGAAACTATATTAAAACTAGAGATTTGTATACATGACATCTAAAGAGGTAACAAAATAAATAAAATTCCAAGTAAACCTAGAGCTGGAAGGGCTCACAGAGATCCTCTGAGCATTTCCTTATTCTAGAGATGGAAGGTAAAGTCCAGAAATATCAGGAGTCAGAAACCCACATCCCCCAGCTCACCGTCTCCGGCTGTTCCCACACACAGGGGGCCTGATGCTGTCTCCCAGACACCTGGGTTAGAATTACAGTACTCAGCTTGAGAACTAGTGTTCCCTGAACTTTTTGGCAAATGGAATCTTAACAAGAGAATGATGAATGGATACCTTGGAGATGTTAGGTGGAAATCTCTCACTTATGCATTTTTATGGGTACAAGGGGAAAAACAAGAAGACAGATCAACTGGATGTTTTTATTGGGGAAATGGCCCTGATAATTGTCTCAAGATAATGAAGGCAGTGCTCTTAGGGAAAAACAAGCCAAGGGAAATTTCATCTTGGGTGAAGCATTCTGCCTTTTCTAGGACTCTTGTCATTTATAAATGGCATCATTTCCTTGAAAATCAGAAAAAAAAATGTGTCTCATAGGTCTTAGTTAATAATTATTTCTCCCATTGCAAGTGAAATTAATATGCTCAGATGTAAATATACTAATCTTTCCAGCTGCTGCTCTAACCTGATTTTGTCTTCAGGTCTGAGTGTGTCCAAAGCCTGTCATGCATCAACATTAACTGATTAACTGTCCTCCATTACATTTTATACATAATTGTTTATTTAACTGGTGGCTGCTTTGCTCACTAGGAGTGTTTGTTTATTTAACTGGTGGCTGCTTTGCTCACTAGGAGTGCTTATATTATAAAACGAACTAAAATCAAATAACTTCATGAACAAAACAGTGATACAAACACCAATTATTGTTTTACCAGCTTTTACATATATGGCAGCCTTAACTATTACCTAGAGCCATCCGTTAAATAAATCAACCATTGCACATTGACAGGCAACAAAAGAATGGAAAACTTCTGTTGCAATTTGACATAAGCAGAAAACCAAATTCACAGTTGAGAATGTAAGGAAGGTGGAAAAGTCAGTGTGCTAATCCTCCCAACAGCTAACTATTCTTTTCCTATGTGTTTGGATGGGAGCCAAACTGTCAGCTAAACCATGAGCAATATGTTTTAATCATATAAACCTTTAGACAACACAATTATGTAAGAGAACACTTGGGAGGAGAAAGATTTAATTCTTTCTTCATCGTTTTACCAGAAAGATGTTAGATAGTTCTAAACTCCACCCACCCATTTTCATGCACTATTTTAATAATGACTGAATTTATCTAAGTACCTAGCTTTAAAAAATGTGGTTACATGTATTTTGAAAACCAAGCCAAGAAATACAAGACCCATAAAATCCTGAAGCATATTAAATGACGGTTCCTTTTTCCTTAATCCACCACCGCAAATATCAATTAAATGTAATTACATTAAATAGGATCCCCTGAGAGCAAATAAAGATTTGCCAGAACACAAATTGCTACCCAGGTGAACAATATATAATTTTCTCACATACACAGACAAATACAGATGGTATACTCCAGAATGTAATGCAACAAATGTGTGTTTACTATAACATATACATTTATTTTTTTCTTCGCTACCAAAATGGCAAAGGGCCAAAAAATACAAATGAAATATATGAGTTTTTCTCTTTTCTTGGATGAGAGGATAAAGATTGCATTTTATATTAATAACTGCTAATTAAAAGGCTATTAATCTGACAATAGTAAATTAATGAACTCTGCTAGAAGCAAATGCCAGAAATAAACTTGTAAGTTTTGACAAAAAAAAATATTTAAGCAACACTTTTTCTTATTAAAAGCAAATGTTTTACTGAGCTGACTATGAAAGGAAGAAATGAATCCACAAATAGGAAAATGAAAACAGGTAGGATAAGACAGACTTGGTTAACCATTTTAGGAGCTAGCTATTCCATGCCTCTGGAAGTGAAAGAACAGGAAGTGGTGAGGCAGAGGACAGGGGTGAAAAACAACTTTCCCAATTATAAAAATGAGCTGCCTGCAGATGTTTGAATTCAAAAATCCCAAGGAATATATATACATATATATATATATGGATTGAGAGAGAGATTGAGAGAGAGGGTCAGCTCTGTAGCCCCAACTAGAATGCAGTGGCACGATCATGGCTCACTGCAGCCTCCACCTCCCTGGCTCAAGTTATCTCACCTCAGCCTCCCGAGTAGCTGGGACCGCAGGTGCCCACCACTACGCCCAGCTAATTTTCTTCCTTTTTTTTTTTTTTTTTTCTTCCCAGGCTGGTCTCGAACTCCTGTACTCAAGCAATCTGCCCACCTCGGCCTCCCAAAGTGCTGGAATTACAGGCGTGAGCCACTACGCCTGGGTGAAATATTTCTAAAGAAAATTTTCTTTTTCTTCTGCAGGAAAAAGGAACAAATGCCATGCTCGTGTTCTTTTTCATTACATGATATGTCAGGTATGAATTTCTTCTGTTGGATGTTTTTAGGAATAGAAATTTAATTCATTTCTGGTGTCGTATGGAAAACCTTGAAAAATAATCAATTTAAGATTGAATGTGCTGATATGTCAAGTATTTTTAGTGTTTGCTCTTTTAAAAGTAATAAAAATAATTTTCCATAAACAGAATCTTGGAAGCATAGGCACTTTCCTTTTCCTACTCCTCACTCCCTTCAGATTGGAATCTCCCCTCTGCCCCTCAATATTGACTTTCATAGTAAGAATATCCCAATGTCAGGTCTAGGCAATGCCAGAGGGAAACAGAAATTAGGTCTTTTGAATCTACTGATCCCCAGCTTTCTCAGCTAGAAAATGTCAGAAGTAGTCACTAACAACCCTTCTCATATTAGCGATTCTAGGATTTCTCATTAAATTGTCAAATAATATGACCTTCAGATAAGACTCCCCCTGGTGAAACAGATGCTGTCTATACATACTGGTATACAGAGCTGTCTGTTCCTCTCCTTCTTGGGGCCCAGGGAAAGTTCTGCATGAAGCTTGGCTTGAGGGATCTTCTTCCCTGGCAGAGATGCCCCTCAAGCTCTTAGAAAGACTCCTGAGAAGATGGGGCATCCTGGTTCTATTGAGCTGATCCCTGGGGAGTACAAGGACCAGAAAGAGAGTATCATTCACCCTGACTGATGGACAGCACTGCCCTTCTCCCCAGGCCAGCTGTCCTGGAATAGGGTGGTGAGGCAGATGATTCCACAAGGACCCCTTTTTCCCTTCCTCACACTGCTGCCCTCTCCACTCCCCTTCCCTCAGCCTCAACACCCTTAACTCCTTATTTTCCCTAAAGTTTCTTTTTTCTCTATTAGGCGTACTAAGCCCCAAGCTCCCTGTTCTGTCTTGCAAATCTTGACAGGCTCTTCAGCATCGGATAGTGAGTTTGAACTCTTCTCTACTGCCCTGCTCTGCAGCTGGATGGGAACGTGGGGCAGCAGCTTCCTTCCTAGGATGGCAAAGGAGAGGGAGGTTGGAGAATGGCCTTGCACACTGGGAGATGCCCTCCTTCCTTTCCACCCTTCCTGCTCCACCCACCTCCCTCCCTTCTTCCTTCCTTTACTAGGGAACCTCAGAAAGACTAATCACACCTTTTAGTTTATGGTGCATTCTCTATACGGATCCAAGGAAGGCTGCTCTCTTAGTTAGTTAGTTAGTTAGTTAGTTAGTTAGTTAGTTAGTTAGTTATCCCTTGTCTCCCATTCCCTTTTCCTTTTCCCCTACTCACCCCAGTTAACCATTCTAATGTTTAATACAAATCTTATTATGTATGTTCTTATAAATTTCATAAGGTACTTCTCTGTACATGTCTTTTAATTTATCTGAGTGGTATTATAAACCTCATGTTACTTATAATTGTCACTCAGCATCTCAATTTTAATACCTTGTCTGCTGCTTCTGCCAGCTGCATAGCACTTCATGGTGTGCAGGCACGACATGGCACCTGGGTGGTGATGGAGCAGTGACTGCCTCCACCTACCTTCAACCACACATAGCATTGCACATGTCTCTTTATGGACACCTGTGAGAATGTATTTGGAACACATCCTCAGGAATGGAATGCATTAATGTAACTGAGTCCTGCCAGGTTGCTCCCTAAAAAGGCTGTGCCAAGTGATACTCCCACTTATGGCACACAACTGTTCTGTCTTCACCTCCCTAACCATATCTGGTACTTGGATGCAAGTTCATTAAGAAAGAATATCATATTTTATAAAATAGAAGGAAACTTCTCTACATTCTTGGGTCCATTGCTTCCAAAATTCTTCCCAAATTTTAAAAACAATGATGTATATTTGAGTATATAGGAGATATTTTCTTTTTAGAAAGAATGTGATAATATTATTAAATTGCAAAAGGAATAGAATGAAAATTGCACTAGCTCAATCTAAATAGTCTCCAAATGTTCTGTACTAAGAAAAAAAATAAGTGATGTGCAAGGCTCCAGAAGAAATATATTAGGGTCTCTTCTGAAGATCTAGCTTGAAGATAGTCTCACCTGTCTACCCTCTCATCCATTCCATCTTAATTCAGTTTCCTCCTGAAAGCTTTCCCTAACCCCCCAGGCTGGATAGGTGCAGATCCTATGTGTCAGATCTGCCTGTTAGCTTGTCTGTCTCTCACCCTAAATTCCATTAGGCGGACTCCATGAGAGCAATGCCTCCTGTCTTGTTCATAACTGAATCCCAGTGTCCAAAATACCATCTGAAACATACTGGCAATTTAACAAATACATGTTGAATAAACGAATGCATAAACAAGTAAATTGATTTTGGATTGCCACACCCTAAGGTAGGGTTTGCTATAGGCCTTGGATTGAATTAATAAATGGAGGCATGAACAAATGACCAATTCTACCCCCTTTGTTCTCTCTTCCCTTCTCTCCTTTGGGCTCCCCCATCAGATCTTCCTCCTTGAGTTTTCCCACATTCCAGGTGGGAGGACAGGGATGTCGCTAGCATAGCTTTAACTCACTTTACTGTCACTTGCCCCTTTCTCACTCCAAGATGGGGGAACTAAAAATGGCCCATGCTCATTGAGAAGTTGTGCACTCCAGGGAAGGACTGAGAAGGCACAGCCAAGAGGCAACGTTCCAACTTAGTGTGCATGAGTGGGTCCCTGCAGGACAGGCCGCCTAAGTGCACACACACCTTGTCTCCTTTACCCTCTCCGTTTTGCTCTTCTCTCCCCTTTCCCCTCCTCCCCCACAGGCTTTATTCTTCATGACTGTCTAATGAAAGGCTGGTTTAGGGATGGAGGTCCCCTGATTACACACAGATCTATACATGCACATACCAAAGAGTGTATATAATCATATTTAGACAGTTTGTTTTCATATTCTATATAGTTTATGATGATACAAAGTTGACAGTTTCTAGGCATCATTTTCCCTAAATAAGCCCTCTATATTTTTCCTGGATGTGAAATACTGTTTTCACAGCCAGAAAAGAGCACTTGAGAAATTCTTGGGGACTGAGTGGTGCTTCGGACCATCTTCCTTGGTTAACAATCAGTGAATAACTCATCTTAAATTCTGCTTCTACCTAATTAAAATAAGCAAGGGAGCCTTTCGAATTAAAGCCATCCCACTTAAACTATTTGGACCAGAGAACTTGAACATTTGATAGCTCAAGCCTAAGCCAGTTGCATTCCAAATATGATAATATATTTTCTTGTGCTGCAGATAGAATCTGCTTGATGTTTTCACTGATGATCTCTCACCTCACTATGTCAACCTCAGTAATCACGCAGATTTGCAATGGGACATTGACAGCACAGATTTCAGAGCCCTGACTCACTATTCACTTATGGAATTTTTAAAAAGAAAGCATTTATGCTAAATTTATGATCCTTGAGGACATGGTCTATCACCTACAGCTGTTAGCACAGTCTTACTCATATAATAAGATATCAAGATTGGTTTTCTTATTGATATAATTTTTAACAATTTAATTAGTACTATTGTTAATGCTGGCTCTACCTTATTAGGTTGAGGACAGTTGTCCAGACCTGTATGGAGCCCCCTCTTGCCCTACCTCAGACATTATTCAAGTAAGAGCCCTACCTCCCCTGGTAGGGCTCCCCAAATCCTTTGGGGTCCTTAGAAGAAAGGATCCATTTAGAGGCAAACTAAATATCCTCCATTTTCAGTAAACCAGATTACCCAGACCAGCAGAGAGCATTTTATTTAAAAAGAAAAAAAATACATTAGGCAAGCAGATTTTTTAAGAAGACCTCCATCCTTGGAAAATAAATACAGTTTTATATCTCTATGCCATGGAATTTTTTCCAAGTGACTTGAGCCAGAGGATAATTCTGCCTGTAATTGAGTAGTATGAAAACCCTCAATAATGCCACTGTATAAGAGTGTTCAGCTTCCCAGGCGCTGCCTTCTAGATACTTAACCTCCTTGGAGAACAAAAGGATGAGTTGGTTTGGCCCAAGTGATTTGGGTACACTGGGATGAGTCATCAGATCAGTCCTCCATCTCTAGATGATTATAGGTGCCTTATGGAAATGTATCCTTTCAGACAGAACGTAAATGCCAGCTTAAATTATTTCTGGAAAAAAGTAGGGAATACATACATACATACTATATGTCACACATATAGTTCATATGCTAGGCATAAAAGGAAGACCTGAAGACCCCAGAAATTCAGTCTGAAGTCCAGTCTGAAGATTAAAAATAATAGCTAGCATTTATTCAGCAGTTATCACTGTTCTGAAACACTGTTCTAAGCCCTTTACATATGTTAACCCATTTAATGCTATCACTGTCCCTGTTTTACTAATGCAAAAACCAAGGCACAGAAGAATTGAGCAACTTACTCAGAGTTACATAGCTCGACCAAAGCAATTTGGTTCTAGGGCTTTCTTCTGTGTTACTTCCCTAATTCTGCCTTCTCTAAGCACTGCCCAGTTTAGAACACAGCTTTGCAGTATACACAACCTGTGCTTAATTCTGCTCTAATAGACTTTTTCTGGCACTCCCCCTTGAACCCAGCACCGTGTTGAGTTCCAAGGGGACCTACAGTAGGCACATAAAGCTCAGCCCCTGCCTCCCAGGACCTCGTAGTCTAGGGTAGAAAATGTGGCAGAGCTTCTGACCAATAAGAGTGGTGGGCACCTACCCAGCTGTCTCATCCCCCTGGAAGGAGGCAGAAGAGATTCCGGGCAGGACCTCTGCTTTCTCTCTCAAGCCCAACCTCATTCAAGCTAATGACTGCCCTTTTACCCCACCCAGGACTATTCCCCTGGAGGCTGAGAAGCAGTAAGCTGGCTGAGCTTCCCACCCAAGCAGGACAGGTCCAGCGTGGCTGCTTTGCAGAATAGCTTCCATTCAGGAAGTATCCTGTGAAAAAAGTAAAGGCGAGAGCTAAAATGAATTAAGGGGACATCCTAGCCTCAATAAAAGAAAGAAGCCTGTTAACAACACGTCTACAGAACCCCAGAATTGAGGGCACAACCACATGGGTGTGACTCCTCAGATGAGGAGAATGCCTCAGTGGTTGTTATTCTGGCATTTCGCCACCATTCTTTTTTTCTTTTTTTTTTTTTTGAGACCAAGTCTCGCTCTGTCACCCAGGCTACAGTGCAATGGCACAATCTCAGCTCACTACAGCCTCTGCCTCCTGGGTTCAAGTGATTCATATGCCTCAGCCTCCCAAATAGCTGAGAATATAGGCATGCGCCATCACACCCAGCTAATTTTTGTATTTTTATTAGAGATGGAGTTTGCCATGTTGGCCAGGCTGGTCCTGAACTCCTGGGCTCAAGTGATCCACTCACCTCAGCCTCCCAAAGTGCTGGGATTATAGGTGTGAGCCACCATGCCCAGCCCATCATTCTAATAAGTAATTGCACTGACTTGAATGCCTTGATTCACAAGAGCCACACCACCTGCCTTCTCACAGCTTCTTCAGAGAACCCACACAACTGGCCTAAGAGCCAGGCCTGCAGCCCACTCCCTGCCTCCATACCTTTCTCTTAAAAGCTACTCAGGAGGCTGAGGCAAGATGACAGCTTGAGCCCTGGGCAATATATCAAGACCCCACCTATTAAAAAAAAAAAAAAAAAGCAAATTTGAGTCTTTTTCAGGAATTTTGAAGTAAATGTTTTTAATCTACCACAGATCATTTACAAATGTGAAGCTATCATTTAAAGTGCACCTGACATCATATTGCACAACTTCAAACTATATTACAGGTCTACAGTGACCAAAACAGCACTGTACTGGTACAAAAATAGAAACATAGACCAATGGAACAGAATAGTGAAACCATAAATAAAGTCATACACCTACAACCATTTGAGCTTCGACAAAGTTGACAGAAATAAGCAATGGCAAAATGATTCCTGATTCGATAAATTGTGCTGAGATAGCTGGCTAGCCATATGCAGAAGAATGAAACTGGACCCCTACCTTTCACCATATATAAAAATTAACTGAAGATGGATTAAAGACTTAAATTTAAGACCAAAACTGTAAAAATCCTAAAAGAAAACCTAGAAAATATCATTCTGGACATTGACCTTGGCAAAGAATTTACGACTAAGTCCTCAAAAGCAATTGCAACAAAAACAAAACTTGACTAATGGTATTTAATTAAACTACAGGGCTCTGCACAGCAAAAGAAACTGTCAACAGAGCAAACAGACAACCTACAGAATGGGGGAAAATATTTGCATATTCTACATTCAACAAAGGTCTAATATCCAGATTCTATAAGGAACTTAATTCAACAAGCCAAAAACAACCCCATTTAAAAAATGGGCGAAGGACATAAACAGACACTTCTCAAAAGGCAACATACAAGCAAACAACAAACATATCAAAAAATGCTCAACATCACTAATCATCAGAGAAATGCAAATCAAAACCACAATGAGATACCATCTCACACCAATCAGATGGTTATTATTAAAAAGTCAAAAAAAAAAAGATTCTGGTGAGGTTGCAGAGAAAAGGAACCTTTGTACACTGTTGGTGGGAGCGTAAATTAGTTCGTCTACTGTAGAAAGCAGTTTGGAAATTTCTCAAAGAACTTAAAAAACTACCATTTGACCCAGCAATCCCATTACCAGGTATATACCCAAAGGAAAATAAATCGTTCCACCAAAAAGACCCTCATATGTTTGCCACTGCACTATTTGCAATAGCACAGACATGGAATCAACCCAGGTGCCCATCAGTGGTGGATCAGATAAAGAAAATATGGTACATATACACCATGGAATACTACACAGCCATAAAATATAAAATTATCTCCTTTGCAGCAACATGGATGCAGCTAGAGGCCATTATCTTAAGCAAATTAATGCAGGAACAGAAAACCAAATACTGCATATTCTCTCCAATAAGTGGGAGCTAAATATTGGGTATTCGTGGACATAAAGATGACAATTGACACTGAAGACTACTAGATGGGGGAGGGAGGGAGAGAACTAAGGATGGAAAAACTACCTTTCAGGTACTATGTTCACTACCTGGGTGACAGGATCAATTGTACCCCAAACCTCAGCATCACACAAACCCACACATATACCCCCTGAATCTAAAATAAAATTTGAAATAAAAAAAAGAAAAAGAGTGTGCCTGAGATAATATGTGATGAGCAAGACTTACATAAAGTATACATCAAAAGATGAATATTGACTATGAAGCAAGCTTCTTTTGTGGGTTTGAAAACACAATTCAGCCTCCAACCCCATTCCTCCCTCAACCATACACACTCCATCTTGTTTCATTTTAAGTCAAGATTATTTTTCCCTAGGAAAACATTTATTGTGTGTCTACTGCATTTGCTTATCTGGGAGCTTATTAGCAGAATTCTCTCCAACAACTAAAAATTTGTAGGGCTAACCTGATGTTGAACAAAAAATGGTTTTATAAACATTTGGGATCCCCATCACCTCCTTGTTCTTGGCACTCCGTGAATCACTGATCCACATCTCCCTGGGGCTTCCGATGCTGCTGACAAGAAGAAACTGCTGTTTAAATTACATCAGGGCTGAAATGAGCATCCTGAGTCAGAGCTCCAACCCACAGAGGAGTATCAGCTCCAAGGAGGCACATCAGAGCTGACAGTTACCTTAAGGTAAACAGTTCGACTGTAAAGTGCAGTTTTATGGCCCCAGTAAGTGATTTCCACTCAGCCTCACAGGTGTATGTGCATATTTTTTCTTTGTTGAGGAAATTGTAATATCTTACTCTTAGCACCACAGAATCTCCTCTCCCAGAGAGCATATTAAATGTCCCTCCAGTTTCCAAGGCTTAGTTAAGAGCTTTGTAAAATCGGCTACATATTTTTACACAGGTGGTTGCTAAGCATGTTGAATGATTCTGTGCCTACAGACACTTCCAGTCAAGAACCCATTCGGTTGTGTATAAAAAGGGATAAAAAGGACTTTTCTTTCTTGATTTTTTTTTCATCATGTCTTATCTAAGGTAGTGAAAATTAGATCATCATTAGCTGGCATGTTGGGAGTATCGAGACATCTAAAATAACTTGCATGTTATCCCTACCAAATGCCCAGGTCCTGATGTTTTAAGACCCTTGTTAGAAGGTGCACTTCTACCTCCAAGCATCACCTTTAGTTTACCCTCTAGAGTGTGACCAGATAAATCTCAGGAAAGGAAACAATTTCCTCTGGTCATTAACAGAACAATAGAAAAGCAAACACAAGAACCACAATTGCCCATGATTCAGTACTTTGGGTGTTACCCACCACTTACTATCTTTAATGAACTGTGCTAATTCTCAGTAAATGTTCTTATTTTCTATAAAAGGGCATATTCCTAATATCTATACTGTATACTATAGATATTCAAGAAATATCGTTTAAATGAATGTTTGACAACTCAGGTGGGGGTGGAAGAGATTTTTCTTAATAATTTTTTGTAAAGCAGCCAGTCCATAAATAGGCACAGTCTTTATTATAATCAAGGCAGATGTTTGGCCCCATCTTTCTCTTCCCTTCCCCAGACATTCTGCTTAAAAGGTCTCTGTCTGATTCCCCTGTGAAGCTGCCTTCACTCTTAGGAAGAGAAAAAGCAAAACAGGAAGGACCAGATTCAAGAAACTCCTATTCTTCAAATGCTCACAACAAATTTTCTTAACAATGATTTTTTAAATATGTAGATGCTATCTATAATTGCTTTCTTAAAAGTCTGGTGGACAGAATTGTTCTGAAGCCTTTGCTTATTAGGGAAGATTCATTGAAAGGAAAAAGAATCATCAGTCCAAATTTTCTGGATGACTTTTAAATAGATGTGAGTCTTAAAAGTTAACACAGGATTCCACCTGAAGACTAAGGATGCAAACACATTTTTAAAACTAATTAAATGCTTCTGGTTGCTAGCATAGTCCTTTTAAATGAGTCTCATTTTAGATATACTAAACCTTAGCTTCTCTACTTTTGGCATTGCTAAGCAAAGTTTTCCACCCTCTGGTTATAGTCAGCATGTGCCTACATTTCTGCTTATTTGAAAATGAAGATTGTGAAGTGCTGAGCCCTTCTGCTTTTAGCTCCTTGATCTTGAGCCTCAGTTTCCTCATTTGTGAGTTGCAGAGTTGGACAACCTCCTCAAGGCCTCAGGGGTGAGGTGGGGCCATAGGATAAGCACAGAAGAGCAAGCCAAGGCAGTTCTATTATAATCGGACTTCAAACTTGTTCATTCTGTAAGATTTTCTTTGATCAAAAAGGGATTTTGACTTAAAAAAGAAAAAGTTCACTAACACCTGGATTAAATGAATGATGACTGAGGTCCTTTGAGATTCAAAGTTCCCATGGTGGAGATTAGCTTTACAAATTTACCAGTTAAGTAAAATGTGCAGTTTTGTGGTTGTTGAATCTTTGGTTTGGTTTGAAAAGCAGGTGATAGCTATGCCTTCTCCAAGGATGAGTTTTTGGTGAGGAATGCAATGCCCTCACTGACAGCGGTTCCTCTGGAAAGTTCTGGATCCATATTCAGAAGGTCTGCTTTAGATCATATAATAGTTCTATTTTTAATTTTTTAAGGAAGCTTCATACTGTTTTTCAGAGTGGCTATGCCATTTTACATTCCCACCAACAGTGGACAAGAGTTCTAAAATCCTAACAGGTGTGAGGGGAAGGGATATCTCATTTCAGTTTTGATTTGCATTTCCTTAATGATTATTGAGGTTAAGCACCTTTTCATATACCCATTAGCTATTTGTATCTCTTCTTTGGGAAATGTCTATTCAAATCCTTTATCCATTTTAAAAACTGGTTATCTGGATTTTGGTGGGTTTTCTCCTCTATTTTCTTTCTTTCTTTCTTTCTTTTTTTGCTATTTTGTTGAGGAAATTCCTTATATATTTCAGAGACTAACCCCTTATCAGATATATGGTTTTCAAATATTTTCTCCCATTCTTTGGGTTTCCTTCTCAGCCTGTTGATAGTTTTCCTTGCTGTGCAGAAGCTTTTCACTCCTGGGTATATATCTCCAAAATCTGAAATCAGGATCTCAAAGAGATATTTACACTCCTAGATTCATTGCAGCATAATTCACAATAGCCAAGATGTGGAGTCAACCCAAATGTCCATCAACAGATGAGTGAGTAAAGAATATGTGGTATATTCATAAAATGGAATATTATTTAGCCTTTAAAAAAGAAGGAAATCCTGCCATATGCCACAACATGGATCAACCAGGAAGACATTATGCTAAGTGAAATAAACCAGACATGAACGATGAATACTGTATGATTCCACCGAAATGATATATCTAAAATTGTCAAACTCATAGAAGCCAAGAGTAAAATGGTTGTTCAGGGGCTGAGGGAAGGGGGAAATAGGGAGTTGCTGTTCAACGGGTATAAAATTTCAAGTTATGCAAAATGAATAAGATCTAGAAGTCTGTTGTACAATGTAGTACCTGTAGTTAACAGTACAATTCTGTGCACTTAAAAATGTTTTCAGAGGGTAGATCTCATGTTAAGCGTTTTTACCACACACATACCCCCACATACGAAGCAAAGGGACACAAGAAAATTTTGGGAGGTGATGTGTATATATATATATATATATATATATAACTTTGATTTCAGTGACAATATAATGGGTATATGCATATGTCTGAACTCAGCAAATTATATACATTAAATATGTGAAGTATTTTTGTATATCAAATATACTCAACACTACAACATGAATGAACCTGGAGGACATTATGCTAAGTGAAATAAGCCAGACACAGAAAGACTACTACTACACGATTCTGCTTAAATAATATATCTAAAATGGTCGAAGCGAGGGGTAGAATGACATAATAAAACAGCCTTATTTTGTGGTAAAAATCCTAGAAGGACATGGTAGAGACAAAGAACAATGGATTGTACTTCTGTGGCTGAGGGAGGAGGTGGTTGAGGGTAAGAAAACAGCAGCAAACGAAGCTCATCAATAGAGGTTATGCAGAGAGAATGGCTCTGGAATGAAAGAAAGAGTGGAAGAAGAAAAAGCAGTTACTTACCTTGGGGAGAAGAAGAGAGTTGTGAGGAGGCTTTCACTGGTAGGAGCCTACAAAACTGAAAAGAAAATGAGTGAAAAGTAGCAAAAGGAACAGAATAAGAAGGAGATGGTGACAGCTTGACATGATTTATGAAGCTTTCTACGGAGTGATTGCCAGTCAGAGAAATCGTGAAAATAAGAAGGTAAAGATGAACCAAATACAAAAGTTGCAGTGAAAGAGGGAATGAACAGTAGGAATGACAACAACAACAACAACAACACCAGACAGATAATGAGAAGAAAAATAGAACATGGAGGATTCATCCAAGGAAGAGGTTGTTTTAAGCCACATGTCCAGGAAAAGGATGAGTGATTGATAAAAACTCACAACCCTTAAGATTAGCTTCTGAGTCAAACTATCACTGAAGGTTCTTATTACTGCCTCATAAATGGCCATATTCATTTCACAGCTCTCGAAGGGCTCAGAACACATTCTTAAAGCATCTTAGAGCTACAGTCTGAGGGCTAACCATGACCAGCTTTTATTCACAAAGCTTCTATACTTGCTATCTGCACAGCACTACTCTCAACTTTGCTAAAGCCAAACGAGAAAGAAGAAAAAGTCATCTTAAACAGTTTTTATTGAGCTAAGTGCCCACAACTCCTTCTCCCTGTTAGATTTTTATCACACGTTTAAAAGTCAGCAAGGAAAAGGCGAATGAAGATTTCTACAGAGAAAGGGGGAATAAAACTACTTAAAGAAGCTCGCATTAGGATCTAGAGAACCTCATTTTGCAAATTTGAAATATTAAGCGATTTAAATATCATGACAAGTTGTTTCTGGGAAAAGAAAACCAACTCTATTTTTTATCCATATTCACTATACGTTCTCTGTGCCCACCAAGGTAGACATAGTGAGAATCCATGGGTTGCATGAAGCTAATTCAGTGCTCTCTTGAGATTTGAATCTTTCCACAGACTTCTGCTGATGCTGTCATGAAATTTGTCGCTTTATCTCTTTTAAAATAGTGACACTAGTACCCTTTATTGATAATAATGATGATTCTTATATTTATTTGCCTTAACCAAAGGAACAAAATGGCTTTATGATTGAGAAGAAAGCATAATGTTAAAGGGTATGCATAGAGCTACTCAATAATGGCTTTAGATGTTTAATGCAAATGATAGGCTTGTGCCAAGCCGATGACAGAGTGCTTATGGGATTGTTTCCTTCTCGTGGCAGGAGGAGACAGGATCTATCGCTGCTTCTTTCTGGAATGTGACTGATTTAGATGATTTACAAACTTTGCTCCACAGAAATGCCTCTCTCTCTGTGGGCGAGGCTGTTCCTGTCTCCCCAGTAACAGAAGGGACAAAACAAAAACAACAAAGCAGCCGGGCGCGGTGGCTCATGCCTGTAATCCCAGCACTTTGGGAAGACAAGGCAGGTGGATCACGAGGTCAGGAATTCCAGACCAGCCTGGGCAACATGGTGAAACCTCGTCTCTACCAAAAATACAAAAATCAGCCAGGTGTGGTGGCGGGCACCTGTAATCCCAGCTACTCAGGAGGCTGAGGCAGGAGAATTGCTTGAACCCAGGAGGCAGAGGTTGCAGTGACCCAAGATTGTGCCACTGCATTCCAGCCTGGGTGACAGAGACAGACTCTGTCTCAAAAAAACAACAACAAAACAGCCTGGTAGGGAGCATTGCTGAAAGAAGGGAGAGAAGAATGGGGTTCCTACAGAAGTAGAAGTAAAAAAAAAGCCTTTGGGTTGCTGCAACTCCTCTCCCTCAGCACGAGCACACAAAACTCCAGTGCCCATCCCAATGCCCCTCTCACCGACCCCAGCCTGGCCCCTCCACTGCAGCAGGGCCAGTGCCCCCAGGGTCCCCTGAATGCAGCACAGGCCTTGTCATCTTTGCTTTGCTTTCCCGGATGCTGCCCAAGCCCCATCTCCTCAGCACAGCATTTCCTGACCTTCCAAAGCACCATTCTCTTTTCTTTCCCTGAATTCCTTCTGCATCAAGTCTGACCTGACTGCTTGGCTCTAAGTCTCATTGTCCTTTCTTTGACTCTAGTTCAGGGACATATGTTTTGCTGTCCCACTGAGATAGCAAGCTAGAAAGACCAGGAGGCATCTCATACTTTTGTTTTCCTCATGGCCTTAGCGTAAGCCTCACTCAGGGATTCCTTGCTGAGTTGAATTGATTCAAACTGAACCATGAAGAGTAAAAGCACAGAAAATCAAACCCCTTCCAAGACAAAGATCTGACCTCTTCTGCTTTCCTGAGCACACAAAGAGAGTGAGAGACTTTCCCACCAAAGTCCCCTCTGCTCAGATTTGGGGTTAAACTGTAGCACATTAGAAAGTGAGAAGTGGTTGAGAGAATGAGTAGGTCCGTATTGTTTTCCTCCTACCAAATAGGGACTTTTTTTTAGGTTAGTTTGTTGTTGTTGTTGTTTTTTACAGAATCTCACTTACTCTGCCACCCAGACTGGAGTGCAGTGGCATGATCTTGGCTCACTGCAACCCCTGTCTCCCAGGTTCAAGTGATTCTCCTGCCTCAGCCTCCCAAGTAGCTGGGATTACAGCCGCCCACTACCACGCCTGGCTAATTTTTGTATTTTTAGTAGAGATGGGGTTTTGCCATGTTGCCCAGGCTGGTCTTGAACTCCTGACCTCAAGTGATCCACCCACCTTGGGCTCCCAAAGTGCTGAGATTACAGGTGTGAACCACCGCGCCTGGCCAGGACTTTCTTCTTTCTTTGTTACCTCTTGAGGTTTAAAATGGCCTGTTAGCCGGGCATGGCAGCAAGGGCCTATGGGCTCAGCTCTGCGGGAAGCAGAAGTGGAAAGATTCCATGAGCCCAGGGCTTGGAGTTCAGCCTGGGCTGCACAGTAAGGCCTCATCTGTTTAAAACATATTGCCTATAATTTTGGAGGAAAACACAAGAATGTGAAGTTTATTAAAGCCAATTTCTGAGCCTTAGACATCTTGTTCTTGTCTATTCATTAATTATGAATTTACTAAAAATATATTGGTACTGAAATGGCAAAAGTTCCTTTGTCCCCCTCACAGAGCACGTGATGGGGGTGTGGCTCACTTCTTCAGTGCCCTGCTTCTCAAACCTCTAGGGGGAGCATACAGACTGGCAGTGGGGGCAGTGTCTAGGGCTGAATGTTTACAGCTGAAGCCCCAGTGGGCATGTATTACAGGGTGCTCTTTTAGTTTAGCCATCATAGGTGGCTTGTGAAAGCTCAGTTAAACCCCCCTGCCTTATCACAAGAACAGAGGGCTTTCTGTATCCCGGGGTTCTTTCCTTGGTGTACCAGAAGAATCAGATCACACGTGGGCTTGGAGAATGAGCGCAAGGTTTTATTGAGTGGAAGTAGCTCTCAGCAGATGGGGGAGCCAGAAGGGAGATGGTTTTCCCCTGGAGTCAGGCTGCTTGGCCGCCCAGGCTCTCCTCCAGCTTCCCTGGCCAAACTCCACGTGGTTCTGTGTCCGGAATTGGTGGGTTCTTGGTCTCACTGACTTCAAGAATGAAGCCGCGGACCCTCGCGGTGAGTGTTACAGCTCTTAAGGTGGTGCGTCTGGAGTTTGTTCCTTCTGATGTTCGGATGTGTTCGGAGTGTCTTCCTTCTGGTGGGTTCGTGGTCTCACTGGCTCAGAAGTAAAGCTGCAGACCCTCGCAGTGAGTGTTACAGCTCTTAAGGCAGCGTGTCTGGAGTTGTTCGTTCCTCCCGGTGGTCTCATTGGCTTCAGGAGTGAAGCTGCAGATCTTCGCGGTGAGTGTTACAGCTCATAAAAGCAGTGTGGACCCAAAGCGTGAGCAGTAGCGAGATTTATTGCAAAGAGCGAAAGAACAAAGCTTCCACAGTGTGGAAGGGGACCCGAGCACGTTGCCACTGCTGGCTCAGGCAGCCTGCTTTTATTCTCTTATCTGGCCCCACCCACCTCCTGCTGATTGGTAGAGCCGAGTGGCCTGTTTTGACAGGGTACTGATTGGTGCGTTTACAATCCCTGAGCTAGCTACAAAGGTTCTCCACGTCCCCATCAGATTAGATAGAGTTTGGACACACAGGTTCTCCAAGGCCCCACCAGAGCAGCTAGATACAGAGTATCAATTGGTGCACTCACAAACCTTGAGCTAAACACAAGGTGCTGATTGGTGTGTTTACAAACCTTGAGCTAAATACAGAGTGCCGATTGGTGTATTTACAATCCTTGAGCTAGACATAAAGGTTCTCCAAGGCCCCACCAGAGCAGCTAGCTACAGTGTCCATTGGTGCACTCACAAACCTTGAGCTAAACACACAGGGTGCTGATTGGTGTGTTTACAAACCTTGAGCTAGATACAGAGTGCCAATTGGTGTATTTACAATCCCTGAGCTAGACATAAAGGTTCTCCAAGGCCCCACAAGAGCAGCTAGCTACAGAGTGTTGATTGGTGCACTCACAAACCTTGAGCTAAACACAGGGTGCTGATTGGTGTGTTTACAAACCTTGAGCTAGATACAGAGTGCCAATTGGTGTATTTATAATCCCTGAGCTAGACATAAAGGTTCTCCAAGGCCCCACCAGAGCAGCTAGATACAGTGTCGACTGGTGCACTCACAAACCCTGAGCTAAACACAGGGTGCTGATTAGTGTGTTTACAATCCCTGAGCTAGATATAAAGACTCTCCACATCCTCACCAGACTCAGGAGCCCAGCTGGCCGCACCCAGTGGATCCCGCACAGGGGCTGCTGGTGGAGCTGCCTGCCAGTCCCGTGCTGTGCGCTCGCACTCCTCAGCCCTTGGGTGGTCGATACGACTGGGCGCCATGGAGCAGGGTGCTGCGCTCGTCGGGGAGGCTCGGGCTGCACAGGAACCCACGGAGGTGGGGGAAGGCTCAGGCATGGAGGGCTGCAGTCCCGAGGCCTGCCCAACGGGAAGGCACCTAAGGCCCGGCGAGAAATCGAGCGCAGCGCCTGTGGGCTGGCACTGCTGGGGGTCCCAGTACACCCTCCGCAGCCGCTGGCCCGGGTGCTGAGCCCCTCATTGCCCAGGGTCGGCAGGGCTGGCTGGCTGCTCCGAGTGCAGGGCCGCCAAACCCACGCCCACCCGGAACTCCAGCTGGCCCGCAAGCGCCGCATGCAACCCCGGTTCCCACTCGCGCCTCTCCCTCCACACCTCCCTGCAAGTTGAGGGAGTGGGCTCCGGCCTTGGCCAGCCCAGAAAGGGGCTCCCACAGTGCAGCGGTGGGCTGAAGGGCTCCTCAAGTGCCGCCAAAATGGTAGCCCCGGCAGAGGAGGCACCAAGAGCGAGCAAGGGCTGTGAGGACTGCCAGCACGCTGTCACCTCTCAGTTCTGCCAGTCAGTGGCCTGGTGGTGTGCCGGTGCCTGTCGGTGCGTTCCTCTAGATGTCCAGCTGCCCACGTGTGCCTCTGCTGAAATGCTGCTCTCCAAGTCCAGCCTCCTGTATGTCTGCTTGCTAGGGTCTGGGGGATTTTATAGACACAGGATGGGGGCGTGGCAGGCCAGGGTGGTCTTGGGAAATGCAACATTTGGGCAGGAAAACAAAAATGCCTATCCTCACCTAGGTCCATGGGCACAGGCCCCGGTCTTCGCCGCTTCCAGTATCATTTAAAGGGACCACGCCCTTCCCTTCCCAGCACTTCCCTTCCCCATTCCGCATCATTACTGAGTGGCTGCATTGTGCGTTGTGATAGCTGCTGGGTGTCCACTGATGAACAAAAGACATCTGGTTGTTATCTTCATGGAGCCTGTATTTTAAAGAAGTTAACACATATATATAACAAAATACCAGTGGGTAGATTGTATAATGTGTGAGTTATATATCAATATGACCATTACAAAACTAAACAGAGACTACAGAGAGCAGCCTTTTTAAGTAGAGTGGTCAGGGACACCTGTTTTCACTCTGTGTTCTAAGCGTGGATGCACAACAATCATCACCTGCATATCCTCACATGATACCCTGCACGCAGTAGGTGCTTTTTAACACATCTGTGGTCCAGATGAAGAATGCTGAGGCAGGGCTAGACTTTCTTACTTGAAGATTCTGGAGAACACAAAGAGACACGAAGCATTTAGCTGCCACCTCCCATCACAGATGTTCCAGTGGCATGTTAACTTGTAACTAGATTGGCTTCTCCAGAGCCCATCCCTTTCCCCCTCTTTTTGGGGGTAACTTTAATCTCCAAGTGCTTCATTTTCCACTTTGGTGAGTCACCCAGCCAGGGGATGGAGAATGTAAGTCATTACTTTCTTCATCTTTGCAGATAATTTGATACCATCCTTTTGAATGTTTCTTCTGTATTTAAATCTTGGCAAGGGCCTGCTACATTGTTTGCAATTCTTCTATTCTCATTGCCAGCTTTTTCTGGAAAAAGTCAAAAAGAGTACGATGCAGGACACTTCAAGCCACAACCACTTGGCTCCCTGGTGATGTAGGGTTTTTCCCATTCTCCTGCCGCCCTCATTGGCTCCCAGCTCTCGCTCTTTGCTTCTGAGGACACTTCCTGGAGACTCTCCCCGGATACATAGTCTCTTGCTGAGACTGCTTGAGAACATGCTAATCCCCTTCCTCTTTCACACCCCCAAAATTAAACATTCCGCAAAAACTCTTCTTCAAGGTGAGACTGACTGGCTTAATCTGTGACAGGTTTTTCTACTTGTGTTGACGTGAGCGACAGAGAAAAATTAGGTGTTCTCCAACAGGCTCTCTAAGAACACAAAGAAAGGAAGCCCCTTAATCTAAACCAGCCCAGAATTCCAATGGTCCTGCACTCCACACATTGTTAGAGCTAGCTCCTCTAATAACAAGGGGGAGTTATTGAACTTCCAAAAAATAAATTAAGTTACCATTCGCTGCCCAGTGCAGCAGTTAGGGGAGTTTTCTCAACTGATCCAAGCCAATCTTTATGAAAAATGAGAGTTATTTACCAACTTTCAACACTAACTACATTAAAATATAAGCCTTGGCCCTTGAGTCAAAGTAAAATTGTTTCCTTGACATTTGGGTTTGAATGTTTTCAATATATTAAAAAAGACTCTACAGTAAAATATTGACACTGTATTTGTCAGCTTCATGTCAGTCCCTGAAATACTTCCTCTGAATAAACAGTTCGTCACAGATTTATTTGTAGGTGGCACTAGATTTTTATTCTCTAGTGCATCCATTGAACATCAGGAAACATTTCCCAAATATAAGAGACTAATATGTTGTGAAAACAGAGAACTAAATGGGGAGTTTAGACTATCCCTAAATCAAATGCCAAACATGTAATTGAATAGCGTATTTGATTCAATTACTGCAAAAAGGGTTGCATCGACAATTCAGCAATTCAGTCATGGGTTTGGTAATGAACTTGAAAATGTTCAGTTTTTTAATACTGCCCAGGCATAACCAAAATATATGTCTTTTCATTATAGATTTCTGAAGACCCAGCAGTTATGATATTAATATAATCACAGTAGGGAGCCATATCAGGCAGTTAAGTACCCAAGTGGATTTTCTTTTTCTTATCAGTTTTGGAATTTGACATAATAATCAGGTTAGGTGATTTGATCAGTTACAAGTTTGTCTCCTTGACTGTTCTTTCCAGTCCTAACCCCAGGAACATGGAGCTGCTGTATGTAGTGACTTGACTGAAGGCTACATGTTTTGTTGCCTAAAGGTATGCCTTATATTTTTTGAAAACCAAGTATGTAGCAGTGATCATTGAGCCAGTACAGTCTTGGTTATTGCTTTCAGTCTCAGGTCAACAGAATCTTTATCCTTGCCTCACCTACAATTCAGAGCAAGCAAAGAAAAGACTGAACTGCAGGTGCCAAAATATGAATGGAGAGCATACCAATGGCAGTCGTTGCTCTCCAGGATTTAGGTCCTATTTTCTCTAAATACAACTTGGGTCATATTTTTTCTCTGTTAAAATATTGGATTGTGTGAGTCGGGCACTGTGGCTCAAGCCTGTAATCCCAGCACTTTGGGAGGCTGAGGTGGGTGGATCATGAGGTCAGGAGTTCGAGACCAGCCTGACCAACATGGTGAAGTCCTGTCTCTACTAAAAATACAAAAACATTAGCCGGGTGTGGTGGCACACATCTTTAATCCCAGCTACTCAGGAGGCTGAGGCAGGAGAATTGCTTGAATCCGGGACATGGAGTTTGCAGTGAGCCAAGATCGTGCTGCTGCACTCCAGCCTGGGTGACAGAGTGAGACTCCGTCTCAAAAAAAAAAAAAAAAAAAAAAAAAAAAAAATTATATATATATGATTGTGTCGTGGGTTGAACTGTATTCCCTCAAAAGCTATGTTGAAGACTGAACCCCTGGTACCTGTGAATGTGACCTCATTTGAAATAGGGGTTCTGCAGATGTAATCTCATTAAGGTGAGGACATACTGGATTGGGATGGGCCTTAATCCAATGACTAGTGCTCTTATAATGAGAGGAAAATGCAGATGCATGGATATAAAAGAAAGAAGCCCACATGAAGGCAGAAGCAGACACTGGAGTGATCATCTACAAGCCAAGGAATGCCAAGGATTGTCTAAAAACATGAGAAGCAAAAAGAGCCAAGGAAGGATCCTGGAGCCTTCAGAGAGAACATGGCCCTGCCCATACCTTGAGTGTAGACTTCTAGCCGCCAGAACTGTAAGAGTATACTTCTGTTGTTATAAGTTACCCAGTTTACGGTACTTTGTTCTGGCAGCCCTTGGAAACTAATACACTGTGATTTTCATTTTTTCTTCCATTTCAATTACTTACTGTCTAAATTTCCCACTTTTTACTTCTACAGTGTCTGTCCATCAAGATTTGAAAGTTATATGTTTATTTAAAAATGTATTTTGGGGCCGGGTGCAGTGGCTCATGCCTGTAATCCCAGCACCTTGGGAGGCCACAGCAGGCAGATTACCTGAGGTCGAGAGTTCGAGACCAGCCTGACCAACATGGAGAAAACCCGTCTCTACTAAAAATACAAAATTAGCTGGACATGGTGGCACATGCCTGTAATCCTAGCTACTCGGGAGGCTAAGGCAGCAGAATCGCTTGAACCGGGAAGGCGGAGGTTGCGGTGAGCTGAGATGGCGCCATTGCACTCCAGCCTGGGCAACAAAAGCAAAACTGCATCTCAAAGAAAAAAAAATGTATTTGGGAAATGGCAGGATTAGTTGATGACTTTCCTGTGGGATGTTTGCACACCAAGGGAAAAGAAACGTTTATTTATGTGTTGTAATGCACTGCTCTTGCCAAAATAAAATGAATCTCCATGCATGATATGACAGTTAAATAAGGAGTAAGTCTGCAGCAGGAAACCTGCAGCGAATGAGCTCTGTATCAACGTCACTCCCATAGGTAAGTGGACACAGTTCTAATGTGCGGAAGTCTCTGGGCTCCACCAGTGGGTTTCACCATGACTTGCTTCTAGTGGGCTGCTCTGCACATAGTTAAGTGTCGATGGGTTGACAAACAGAGAGCACTGGATTTGAATCCTCTTCATAAAATGATCCTATCTCTTAGGGTGACCGAGATAATTAAACAATATAACACAGTGCCTGCTATATACTGGGAGCTCGACAAAGAGAAACTGCTATTATTATTATTAACTGCCAAGATACCTAACATTGTCTTATTGTAAATCACTTTGAATCTCTTGTGAAAAGAAGCAAACTAGAAAAACATTAGTATATTTCAGGAAGTGAAATTTACTAGCGATTTTTCAAGAACACTTGAAAATCTCTTGATACCCAAAATACTCCCTCACATTCCTGTTCCCTGAGCTACAAATCAGCCCCCGCTCCAACAATTGATTACAGCTGATGTTCACCCTGACTTAAACTGATTACAATATTAGCAACTGACCTGTTGACAATGATCTAGACCGTGATTCTTGTTTCTGCTCAACAAAAATAAAAGACTAATATGTTGTGAAAATATCAGAAAATCTTGTATTGCAGGGCCTAAGGCCAAACTAACATTACATTTTAGCTATGCACATTCTCTTTGATCAATAGATTAACCCCCAAATTAAGTGATTCCTATAGGTGCTAAATTTTAAGTAAGATAATGTAATTTTGTGAAACAGCTGTTTGAATTATGGTACAAATACTGTTTAAGTGTGACTGGTTTTAGAGGCAACATCTGCAAGAATGGGTCATGTGTCCATGTGTGACATTGCCTGGTGAATGCCTGTTCGCCTTTGCCAAAACAGCACCCAGCTAGCACTGTAGATAAACACCCCTCACATCCTCTCTGGAGAGTGTACAGCTTCTGTGGTTGCTATTGCAACCCCCTGCCATGATTTCCATGCCTCCCCTGTCTGGGCAAGTTAGACCCAACACTTCTCAAAAGTCCACAGACCACCAGAGGGTGCCCATCGCCTCCTCTCTGCCATCTGTGTTCGACACCCTGCCTGGAGCTAGGGTGTCCCTCCCCTTTCCCTCCCCTGAGTTAGGAGCCTTCTTCCTCGCTGCTGGGACTGAGAATGACCAAACCTGTCAAGGATGCTTCCTTTTGTTTTACTTATTTTTATTTTGGGAACATTTGACAAACAGTGAAAACAGACTGAGGATAATAGAATTGCAACAAAATTAAATACCTATGATTTGAGGAAATGAATCTGCACTCTGTCTATAATTCTAAGCAGACAGAGACAAGAATAGCCAGTATGGTCATGTAGAACACAAGTATGGAATAATATCGAGTTTCCCAAGTGTTTGGTGATATCAAGTTTAACCAAGTTTAATCTTATGAATGTTTTTTGTCACTTTTTTACTTTGAAATGATGTCAAACATACAGAGAGGTTACAAAAATGGTACAAGGTCTCCCCAGTATACCCTTTACTCCGGGAGTTATCAGTTGTTTATTTTATCCTATTTTGTCCTATTTCCACTGTCATTTTCTCTCTGTCTCTCCATATATAAATATATATATATATAATCTCTCCATATATAAACATACATAGTGATGTGCGTGTATACATAACTCTATGTATGTGTATACACAGCTCTATGTATGTTTACATATGCACATATGTGCATGTATACATATCTCTATGTATGTTTATATATGTATATAGACATATGTGTGTATATATTATTTTTTGAACCACTTGAGAGCAACTTGAAGTTATCATGTGACTTTACCCCTTAATACTTTTGTGTGTCTATCTTAGAAACCAAGGACATTTCCTTATATAACTGCAATATAATTTTAAAAATCAGGATATTTAATTTTGTTGCAAATCTATTATCAGATCTACAGTCCATTCCCAATGTTTGTCAAAAGTTCCCAAAATATACTGTAGAGCCAATTGTTTTCCAGTCCAGGATTCCATCCAGGAAGACACATTGCATTTGGTGGTCATGCCTCCTTAGTCTCCTTCAATCAGAAACATTTCCTTAGCCTTTGCTTTTGTTGACTTTTTCAATCTGGAAGATTACAGGCCAGTTACTTTATAGATGTTCCTCAATTTGGCATTGATGGCTGTTTCTTCATGATTAGATTCAGATTATGCATTTTTTTGGCAGAAATGTCACAGAGTGATACCATGCCCTTCATATCAGGAGACACATGCTACCAGTTTGCTTCATTTTGAGTGATAATTGAGTTTTATCACTTGGATAAGGTGATATTTACCAGATTTCTCACTGTAATTATTTTTCCCTGTGTAATTAATAAGTAATTTGAAAGGAGACACTGAGATCACGAACGCATCTTGTTCCTCATCAAACTTTCACTCACTTGTTTTAGCAACCATTGTTGATTTTCTAAGTCCATCATTCCTTCTATAGTTATGGCATGTTATTCTATTTTATTATTTTTATTATTACTGATTCTATAATTATTATTAGCATTTTATTTTCATTTATGTATATCTGTATTTTGGCGATTTACATGCTTATTGTGGTTTTCCTTTTTTTTCTTTTTGTCCTAACAATTGTAATTCATAAGGTAATCCAGGGATTATTTATATTGTTTTTGTTTTTCTAAGACCATTTTTTTGAGGTATGATTGACATACAACAAGCTGTACATATTTAATGTACACAGCTTAATGAGTTAGGAGTTAAGTATACACTGATGTGACCATCACCACAATCAAGGCCATAAACTTACTCACCACCTCCAAAAGTTCCTTCTGCCCCTTTATTTTGTTTAAGATTTTTTTCTTTTGTGGTAAGAGCACTGACCATAAGATCTACTCCCTTAGCAAATTTTTAAGTATACAATACAACACAACAATGTTAACTATAGGCTTTATAACTATAGATCTAGTAGATCTCTAAAATCTATTCCATTTATTTTTTACTTTTGCCAATAAGAATCCATATATTTATATTTTATGTAATGTGTTATGATCCATTATGATAACTTATTATTATGCTTAAATTGACCCACATTGGCCAGTAGGAAGCTCTTTAAGCTGATTTCTATGTCCTTTCCATAGGTCTTCACTAACTTTTGAGCACTTCCTTACTTTCTAGCAGAAAAAAAGGTTTGTGAGTATTTTTAACAAAATAATTACATGTTTGCATTAGCTATAGCCACAAAAAATACCACTTGGGTCAGCCTCCCAATTGCATGCCTCTCCCCTAGAAAGTTTGTGGATGTGAGGGGAGGGGCTACACCAGGTAGGGAGGCTGACTCTGGCACCTCGTGTCCTACAAATGATACACATTTGATACATAGAAGCCTCTGCATGGGCTTAGGTATTTGGAGTCCCTGAGTAAAAGGAAAATGTACCTATTCCATTTATTCCTTCTTCAGGTATCTTTGAATGTCCTTTGTCATACTGATATAACAATTTCTCTACTCCTGGCATTCAGGATTGATGTGGAAGAGAAATCAGATTCAAAAAGAATCAAGGATCCTAGACACATGTTGTCCATGCCTGGGCCACCAGTGTGCACACACTATATTTACATCAGGCATCTCTGCACCAGGAGACAAGCCCAAGAGGCAGCAGCCAGGCACCTGAGGCAGCAACACAGTACAGGGGTGGGTTTCAGAGTGGATTGCACGTGTGGCGTCAGATACTTCTCAGTCAGCCCACAAGTGTAATGGGATGAAGAAGACCCAAACCCCAAAGAAAATGTGGAGGAAAGTGTGCATTTCAAGCTTAAAACCTAAATTCCCATTCCACCATTACAAACAGCTAAAGTGGCTAAATTAATTATTCTCCTCATAAGAAAGAATGTTAAAAGATTTATTTTAACGTCTAATTCCTCCTCAGACCTTAAGACAAGATTTATGGTGTGAGTGGAGGATTTAATTGTATTACAATTTTTTTGTCTTAAGATTGCATTTTCCTAACAGATTACATGATTATAGTGTATTCATCATGATGCAGATGAATTACACGTTCTCTTGTTTGGAGGCAACAACACAACGGAGTGTTCAATTCTGGAAAGTTGACTTCTCCGTAATGCTTATTGAAAAGAAAAGGGAGTAGTCAGTTAGTCACAGATTCAGCTAGAAAATCATATTCTGTGAAACTGTAAACAAACTGCCTCAGGGACTTTTCATAGAAGGTCTTAAATCTGTGTTTGCCAGATATGGACCTTACCCCTGAAAATGGGAAAACATAATACCCCAAATCTACACATATGATGACAGACTTGGAAGAGAAATAAATTATACCCATAATAGCCTTGATTTAATCTTTAGGGCATGGTTAGGCTGAGCAAATGAAATAAGGCCAAAACATTTCCTCACCTAACTCATAAGAAAGTGAGCCTTTTTATTTTTGCAACAGACATTCATGTTATGGTTTGGTTAGGCACCATTACCCTCACCTTTCCACTTACAGAGGAATTTTCCCTTCACTAAAATCCAGAGAAGAAGGGTGGAGGGTGTGGGACACGGAGACCACAAGAAAGACATAGTCCAAACTCACCACACTCTACCTTCTGCTATTTGGAAATATGGTGACTTTAAAAGCAATTTAGAAACAAATGTGTTAGCTTGTGGAAAGTTAGACTTAACAGAATATAAGGGGTCTTTGGCACACAAGAGGTGTCTGATAAAGTGTGTTCCAGACCAAAGCTCCAAATTAAGTATTTGAGAATGTCATCCAAGAGAAAAAAAAAAAAAAGCCAAATAGTTGGCAAAAACACAGCTGAATCGTGAAACTGTACACCAGGCTGCCAAGTCTCAAAGAATACTCTTAGGTACAATTTACTAAACCAACTAAATAAGAGGCAGCCATAAATTATAGATGAATGCAGATGTTGGTGGACTCTAGAGTCACCTCTAAGCCTATTAAAACTTTAAACACTCTGGTGCCTGATAGCCTGAAAGGCTGAAAATAGTGCTGTGGTGAACTGCTTATAGGAGATGTGTGTGTGTGTGTGTGTGTGTGTGCCGTGTGTGTGTGGTGTGTGTGTGTGTCTGTGAGGAGAGAGAGAAAGGGAGACAGAGGTCTGCTGCTACTAGGTGCCCACTCCTGCCCTGCTGGTCCTGAGAATGTACCTCAGAAAATACAATAAAATGTCTGTGAAAATCGCCATATCAGGCCAGTGGAAAATGTAAACTGCTCCAAGATGAAAACTTCCAACAAGCTGTTGAAGTCACGAAACTTTCACGGATTTTTAGAAACAAAATGCCTGCATCAAGGGCTCATGTGAAACACAATTCCATTAAGCTAATGTATGAAAGCAAGCAAGCATGAACTTTAGCTTAGGAAACCAGCTTCTACACTTCCACCCCGGAGATGAGGCTGTACCACAGGGCTGAGAGGGAGATGCTGTCTTCGGAGCTGGAGGACCCTCCCTCAGCTTGGGTCTCCTCAGACGGCTCCATTTCCTGGAGCAGTGCCATTTCCCTAGGAATAGAAGATTGATTCCCTAGGAATAGAAGAACATCGTTTTGACCCGTTTGCACTGTGCTGTACAATGTACAGAGAGCAAGCACATATGTGTAGACATTTAAAGATCCAACTCTTCTAAAATTTTGAGCATCTTTTGTTCCAAAATATGTCTTTTGGGATTCCAAGATGTAATCCTAAAATTCTGACTAAAATTTTGTCCACTGGTAAAATTATGGGATTTTACTCACTTGTCTTGAGACAATAATCAGATTGAAAGGAAGAAATTGAGGAGTTGACAATCTGGAATATTAACTACCTTTATAATAAGCACCATTTATGTGTCATCCAATTATTTTTTCTTTTTTATCTTAAAAAGGAAATTTTTTAAGATAAAAAATTGGGGCATTGCCCAAATTCCTTATATAGAATGAAAAAAAAAATCAACAAGCTAAATGCACAGAAGAATTGACAGACCCAATAACCAAATGTTGCAATTTATCACTTTTGATGTGTTAAAGGATGTACTGAATGTTACTATTATAGGAATACTGAATATAATGAAATCTAATTTCAGCTGATAAACCCAATTGTTAATCCAGCTCCCTGGAGAAAGCAGATGCCAAGATGGAATTCACATGAGAGGATTTCATCAGGGGAGACACCTGGGAGAACCATTTAGCTGGATAGAGTTCCAACCATAGTGCAGGAGAGACAGGAGGTTGGGCAGTCGCACCCTACACTACAATAGATAATGCTGGGATAAGTAGATAGCCATATGCAAAAGAATGAGGTTAGACCCCTTCCTCACACCATACACAAAAATTAACTCTAACTGAACCATAGGCTTACATATAACAGATAAAATTATAAAAATCTTAGAGGAATACACAGGAGTCAATCTCATCAGACACTTTTCTAAACTTCCTTTTAAAAGTCTAGGCTAGGCCTCTCCATGGTACATTAGCCAGATGGGCAGATTCTGTCTTCTCAAAACTGACAACTGAAAACATAAAATAACCCAGCAAAAATGATATGTGAGGCAGACCAATGAACAAATAAGTCTGAATATAAGTATGTATTTAATCTTGTGGTTAAGAGCACAGACTCAGGAGTCACACAGAATCCCAACTGCACCACATACTGGTACTGATAATGACCTTGGACAAGTTTCCTAACATCTCTGTGCCCAGTTATCACATCTGTAAAGTGGGATAATCATAAAAATACCCACCTGTATTAGTCAGGGTTCTCCAGAGAATCAGAAACAATTGGGTGTGTGTGTGTTTATGTGTGTGTGTGTGTGTGTGTGTCTGTAAAGGGATTTAAGGAATTGGCTCATGTGATTACAGAGGTTGGCAAGTCCAAAATCTGCAGGGTGGACTGGAAGACTGGAGACCGAGGAAGAGCTGATGCTGTGGTTCAAGTCCAAAGGCCATCTCCTAGCAGAATTTCCTTTTGCCTGAGGGAAGTCAGTCTTGTATTCTATTCAGGGTTTCAACTGATTGGATGAGGCCCACCTGCATTATGAAGGTCAATCCGCTTTGTTCAGTCTACCCAGGTAAATGTTAATCTCAACCAAAAACACCCTCACAGAAACATTCAGTAAAATGTTTGACCACATATCTGGGCACCATGGCCAAGTTAATTGGACACAAACAATTAACCATCCCATCACTTAAAAGGACTTTTGCCAGGATTAAATCAGTTGATATATAAAATGCTTAGGACTGTGACTGGCACATAATTGGTGCTACATAAGTGTTAGCCATTGAGACAATTATTGTCATTTTTACTATGCAAGAGGCAATGGAGTGGCAAAGGGGCCATGTTGCTTACCTTCCAGAAGCAAGACCCATTCTTTTACAAAGCAGTTGGGAAGGGCCTCATTAAAAAAAAAGGAATTTCTGTATATTGTGGGAATGAAGAAAGAATGACTAGAACACCAAGACACTAGGGTGTGGCTTTGGGGGGAAATGTGACTAGAGGCAGAGGGCATTGTTCAGCATTAGTAAGAAAAGGGTTAGACTTTGGAGCAAAAGATGAGACCCCGAGCCTTCTTTTGCAGAGCCACTGGATGGCCCTCTGAGGCATGGGGATCAGGTTGAATGCACTGAGCAAACACAGGGTGTGAAATAACTTTGGCAGTAGAGTTGAAGGAAGGGCTGAGTAAGAGATGGAGGCTTTCAAGAAGAGGAGATTGTAGCACTCCACATACTGAGTGAAGAAAGGCCATTTTATCCACTGCCCCCAAGAACTACAGAAATGAAAAAGTAATGTCTATAATACAGTGGAAAATATGATAAGGTTTCTTGCTTAGGACTTTGAAAATTGCCTGTAGGTAGATTCCTATAAAGGGGATGATTGGCCTAATGGGAGAGTGGCAGAAAATTAAGCAACTTCTTTCTACAAGTGGCATTTTCAGTTTTCCCTTGCTATGCAGCTTATCTCTCACTTTAAATAAACCTGCTCCTATGAGTTTATACCATTAATAAAATAGGACACTAATTTATGCTGCTCAGTCAAAAGGCTCAAACATAACACTGCATGTTAGACAATGACAAATTATGTTATTGCAGCTTAACTTCAGCAGACATTCATAATCCAAAAAAAAAAGAGAGGACAAAAATTAAGTTATGGGATCAGGGCACCAGTAAATCCTCACACGTGGGAGGTTAAGACGGGAGTCATTCAGAACCAAGAATTAAGAATGGGTTGCAAAACCACTTGCAGTTCAAGACCAAGAAAAGTCCATCCATGAATATCATTTCCATCCCTTGTTTGCCTGCCATCTTTTGATTCAACGGAACACTTCTTCCCCTAAATGGTATATTTTTGTGGCTATAGTTAACACAACATGTAATTATGCCCTAAAACAAGACAGTGGCACAAATAGGCCAGCCAATTGAACTAAGCCAGATCATCCTGCCAGCCATCTCCAGCTTCCTCACCTGCTCTTGTGCTTGATGTGTTTTTATAATTTTTTGTTTGTTTGTTTGTTTGGTTTGGTTTTTTTTGAGATGGAGTCTCGTTCTGTCGCCCAGGCTGGAGTGCAGTGGCCCGATCTCGGCTAACTGCAAGCTCCGCCTCCTGGGTTCATGCCATTCTCCTGCCTCAGCCTCCCCAGCAGCTGGGACTACTGGCGCCCGCCACCACGCCCAGCTAATATTTTGTATTTTTAGTAGAGACAGGGTTTCACCGTGTTAGCCAGGATGGTCTCGATCTCCTGACCTCGTGATCCGCCCTCCTTGGCCTCCCAAAGTGCTGGGATTACAGGCGTGAGCCACCGCGCCCGGCCGTGTTATCATTGTTTAGGCATCCCAAGTGATTCTCAGGACAGCAGGAATAGGAAGCACTGCCCAAAGGGAAGACAAATACGGAGGAACAAAAATGGAAACTTTATGCTCCATCAGCTCCTCCCATGTAGAGACCGTTCCCACACCAAAAACCGTGAGGGATCCTGCTTTACTTTTCCCTGGGACAGGGTGGTCCCCCACAGCGCCCTAGCTTCCACGTTGTGTTGGCGACAATGCCATCATCCTGGAGAGGAGTGGGGTCTGTGGAAGGAAAGGAGCGGCACTCCTAGGCCCACCGTCCCGTTTCTTTTGAACTGTTCTGAAGCCCAGCTCCAGCGCAATATGTGAGAGAAAGCTTCTTGGGAACTTGGGAACGCTCCTCTTAGGGAGAAATTTAAGAGAATCCCTGACTTCTGCATTTCATTTCGGATGACAAGTTGGCTTTTCAGATCAGTCAGGGAAGGCAGGGAGGTGGGGAAGCCGTGGGAGGGAGAGGAAGCTCCGCTCTTGGAGCTAAGGCCCAGGAACTGCAGCCAGGTTATAAACATTTCCATGGCTCATCACGGCAAAAGCAGAGGATGTGACCGCAGGGCCACGAGGATTGGACATATCCTGTCCCTCAACTTTATAGCTGTTTTATTTCTTTCCAAACTCAGAAAACTTGGATTGGGGTTGAGGGAGGGTGGAGAAATCAAGATCCCCATTTGCAAGAGGAACTTAGAGCCCTGAGCAGACTGTTTGGGGAGAGGTGCCGATTCCAATCTTCAGTGACCACATAGCCATCCGGCCATGGGCTCGGCTCCTGCGAGGCGAGTCCTCAAATGGAGGCCTTGCCTGGGCAGGGAGCCCCTGCCCTTCTCCACAGAGAAGAAACCAAATAGCCGCCTTTCAACCTCCCAGGGCTTACAGGGTCTTCACAAGCTCTGTTCCCAGCATTCAAAATCAGAGCTAAATTCTCAGTGGTGATCTGGGAAGAGTGGGTGGGGGTCAATAGGAAAAAGAGATTGGAAATTGACAGAGGTCTAGTTCCCTTCTCTTCAGATTTATGAACCAGCAGCACGGCGATTCCCAACAGGCCCTGTCCTAACGTGGTGCTTTTTTCTCCTTCTGAAAGTTAGTATAGCTGAGCCAAGCTTTCTGTCCTCTTTCCCTGGAGAAAACAGAAAAAAGGGTCTGTGTCCTGCATTTGAAAAACATCTGGTGGGACTATCAGGAGAGAAAAAGCAAAGACTATAATTTAACTTACCTTTTGGGATAGTTTTTATTACATTTACTTTCTTGGATTCACAAAAAAGTTTGGCATTTCCCCATTAGTTAATGGGTTCGGAATTTTATTAATCAATGTCTAAATGTTCATAAAATAATGCCACCTTTTAAAACTAGGGGCAAGGACTCGTTCCAAATGCTTCCAGTCATAAGGAATAATATTAAAATGCGGGTTGCATATGTGCCAAAACCAGTCTTCAGGGAGTGGGGCATAAGGCCTCAATTATCCCAGTCACCTCCAGAGCCAGAGATCAAGGGCAGAAATCCATGCCAGACCAAGAAATACACCTGAGGAATGGGCCTACCAGGCCCCTTCGCAGCTCAAGCTGATCTCCTCACTTCCCTCCTCCCAATCTCCACACAAAACTCACCCTATCCCAAGTCTCATGTGCCCTAAGGGCTACCAGAGCAGTTGGGTATTAATCACACATCTCCAGGGAGCGTGTTGTTGCTCAAGCTGAGTGTGGTTCTCCCTGGCTGTTGCATGCTGTGCTTTAAGTACCGGGAAAGTTGAAAGTGTATCTTACATCCCCCTTTTTTTCTGAGTACTCACTCCTGCTATCAGTTGATGTGACTGCTTTTTTAGGTGAGCTTCCCCAGCTGGTTCATAGCAGATTTATTCGTAATAGTCCAAAAAACAACCCAAATCTTCAAGTAGGAGAATTGACAAATAGAAGGTAGGGTATTTGCAATGGAATAATACCCCCAAAAAAAGGAATATTAAAAAAAGCTACAACTCTACTCAACCACACAATAGTGAACAAATGAAGGCTTCCCAAAATGTGTGATTACATTCATATGAAAGTTCAAGACCAGACAGAACAAATCTATGATGATAGAAGTCAGAATAGGAGAAACTCCTGACGGGGGATGGGTGGTGGTGTATGGGTGGCCAGGTGCCAGGGGATTGACAGGGAAGGGTCCAGATTGTTTGAGGAGCTGGGAGCCCTTCCTTCAGGTTGTGATGGAGTGGAGGCTGAATGTTTCCACATTGAGAATGACAACTAGTGAAGGAAAGCTACACTTTAGGGCTCTGCAGAAGACTTGGGTCCTACCAATTGCTGTATAAGAAGGAACGCTCCATGAGAAGAGCGACTTGTCCTTGCTCATATGAATCTCAGGATTTAGAATAGTGGCCTTACACAGGAAAATGTTTTGGAATGAGACAGATTTGGAATCCCTTTGCCTCCCTGTGACCACGGGTCTCTCCTTGATTCTTCTGTCAGCACCCTCTCATGCTCACTGAACGCTCTCCCCACATATGAGGCCCTGCTGTGCCTGCAGGCCAGCAGCTACCTCCAGTCAACATGTCTAAATTGGCACACTTCCTATTCCCACCCTCAGCAGTTCTTTCTCCTGGGCTTCCTCTTAATCTTGCACACCTTCAACTTACCCTGACTTGACACTTGGCCATCTTTAACATCTCCCTCTCCCTTATATACCACAACTACTCTTAAACAAGAGCCCATCTGCTATCATCTCACTCCAGTTAAAATGACTATTATCAAAAAGACAAAAAAATAAACCAATGATGGTGAGGACGTGGGGAAAGGAGAATTCTTATACACTGTTGGTGGAAATGTAAATTAATACAGTCATTACAGAAAACAGTATAGCATTCCCTCAAAAAATTAAGAATATAAACTACTATAAGATCCAGCAATCCACTACTGTGTATATAGCCAAAGGAAAGGAAGTCAAATATTTTGAAGAAATATCTGCACTTCCATGTTTACCACAGCACTCTTCACAATAGCCAAGATATGGAATCAACTGAAGTATCCATCAAAGGATGAACGGATAAAGAAAATCTCATATATATACACAATGGAATGCTATTTAACTGTAAAAAAGAACAAAATCCTGCCATTTGCAACAACATGGATGGAACTGGAGGACACTGTGTTAAGTAAAATAAGCCAAGCACAGAAAGACAAATGTCACATGTTCTCACTTATATATGGAGTCTAAATAAATGAATCACATGGAGATAGCAAACAGAATGATAGTTATTAGAGGCTCAGAGGGTAGTGAGGAGGGGGAATGGGAACGAAAACACACTTAGATATTATAGAAGGAATGTAATCTAGTGTTCAGTAGCATAATAGGGTGACTATAGTTAACAATAATTTACTGTATATTTTAAAATAGCTAGAAAAGAAGATTTGGAATGTTCTCACCAAAAGAAATAATAAATATTTGAAGTGATAGATATCCCAATTGTGCTGATTTGATCATTGCACATTGCATACATGTAACAAAACATCACACTGTACCCCATAAATATATACAATTATTGTGTATCAAAAATAAAGCTTAAAGAGAAAAAATGTAGAACGAAAAAAAGAAATGTAAAAAAAATTTTTTTTAAAAAAATAGCGCATCTGTTGACATGATCTGTTTCTACTCACAACACCCTGACACCAAAATATATAAGTTTTTTTCCACACCCACAAACAGTTCTCCAGCTTTCCAGACACCAACTGGGTATCCAATGATTACATTCCATTCTGACACTAGGTACCCAGAGTTAATTCAGAACCCACAGGTTACAGCCTCAGTCCCACAAGACTGTCCCACTTCAGAAACCAATCACAAGTCCCAGCCACCCATACTTCTGATAAACCAGTCATAAAGTCAGAGGTTCCCACAACGCCTTCCTCAGTTTCAATGGTTTGCTAGAACAGCTCACAGAACTCAGAAAACCAGTTTACTTCCCATTGCTTATGTCTTATAAAAGCTACAACTAGGGAAAAACCAAATGGAAGAGATGCATAGGGCCAGGGATGGGGGTGAGGACGCGGAGCTTTTGTGCCCTCTTCACACGTCGATGTGTTTGCTGACCAAGAAGCCCTTCAAATCCCACTGTTTGGGGATTTTATGGAGGTTTCATTACATAGGCATGACTGATTAAATCATTGGCCATTGGCGATTGACTCAATCTGTATCTCCTCTTCTTTCTTCAGAGGTTGAGGGGTGGAAGTGAGGTTGAAAGTTCCAACTCTTTTATCCTGCCTTGGTCTTCCTGGGAACCAGCCCCCAGCCAGAAGCTATCTAGAGTCCCCCAGCCATCTCACTAGCATCCACTCATGTGTGGTTGAAAGGGGCTTATGAATAAAAAAACACACTCCTCTCATCCCATCATTCAGGGAATTCCAAAGGTTTTAAGAGCTCTGTGTAAGGAACTAGAGCCAGGGCTGAAGACCAAGGATATATTTTTGTATGATATCACAATATCGGGCTATCTTCTGCACCATTCCCTCCTGGCAGTTCTCACCACTATTATTTAAGCTCCGGCCTTGATTATTTCAGCCTGAAATAAACATTCTCCAGGAACCTCTGACCCATCGTTCCTAAGACACAGTTGGAGTCATGGCACTTTACTGTTCACACACTTTCAAAGGCTCCCACTGCCGACGAGGTAAGACACCATCCTCCTTAGCCTGGCACCGACAGTCTTCTAAAAATAGGCCACAAAACACCTTTTATCTTTATCTCTTGTTACTCCCCTCCACATACACTATACTTAAGTTAAAGGGAACCACGTGAATGCTCCAAACAAACATGTCAGTTTCTCACCCCATGTCTTTGCTCCTTGCCTTCACTCCGGCAATGCCTTCCTCTCCCTTCTCTGCCTGCCCTCTGTAACACTACAGGTTCTAGTTGAAATCATGACCATCCTTCACAAAGACTCATCCTACATGTTGGTTCCTCCAGTGGGTGCTCCCTAAACACCTCGGTTCCTGCCCTCAACTGATTTTTTCTATTTGTGCTGTTCTTATGTCACTTACTGTATGCTGCTATTTATGGTGACTTCAGTTCCCTTTTAACCTGTAAGCTCATTTAGGGCAGAGTGCATGTCTTACTCCTCCTTGAACTCACATAGTGCCTTGTCCTCAGATGTTCATTAAATGTATACCGATTAAAAGAATAAATGCATGAAGGAAAATAAAATCAAGCCTCAGCTAGCTGTTACATTGAATAAGACAATAAATTAATTCACACTTAGCTGGAAATGGCTGCTTAAATGATTATATACACAAAGATATTTTCATTGTAATTACAGACAATCCATTAACCAAAGAATGACACTAAATTGTGGAACCTCACAAAGATAGTGTTGGAGTTTCCTGGTGCCACCTAAAATCAGATCACCAACTATCCTGCTTTGGGTATGAACTGCCTTAAGGATTGGCTAGGCCTAGGTGTTTCAGGGTCCCCAGGATGGTCAGGTCTCCCATGTGACCAGTACAACCTTATAATGCCACTCAGTTCAAAGTCAAACAAAGCTGACTGTCACATCCACCCTGCCATCCACTACAATATGTTACTTTGGGAAACTGACTACCTACCTGAGGCTTGGTTTCTTCGTCTGTCAAGCAAGAATGATAGTCCTGCTTTTCCAAGTTCTCATGAGAAACAGTGATCCAGGCAGGCAAGTAGAAGCTGCCAATGCAGCCGTGAGCATTCAAGTTTCTACTTGGGCCTCCAAGCACCACAGGTATGCTTGTGGTTCTGTCTGGCTCCACGTGGCTTTGGCAGGAGAAAGGGAGTCTGCCTCGCTGTCTTGCTGGACATTGCAGGAAGATGTTCTAAGCCTCCCCTCCAGTCTTTGTGGAAAGTTATCATAGGAGGCAGTTTGGGGCAGGCTCCCTGATTCTTATGACTTTCTCCACCTCTGAGTTCACTGAGACCAAAGGAGCTTTTCCCAGTGAGGAGAGAAACATTCCAATCTATTGACATAAAAATGCCCATGGGAGAGTCCAGGGGAAATCATCAGACAGGAAGAAGATGGAAGAGATTGCGTGGCAGAGGCTTCAGGAGAACACAAGGTCTCAGGGTCAAGCATGCAAAGTGAGAGAGAGAGGGAGCACATGCTCCTGCCAGTTCCTTCTGCTGAACATGTACCCTTAGCACAAAGAGCAAACACTCACACACACACTTTAAAAATACAAAAAACAAATGGGAAGTTTTCCCTTGGAAAAAAATAGCCTCTGGCAGAAAACCATGAAGGTAATTGCTAGAGACTGGGCCCATCTCGGCCCATCTATGCTAAAATGCGGCCTCCCCATACATGAAAGCTACTGCTCGCTGGTCAGGCCAGAACCCCAGGCCAGGCCTTCCACTCTCTCTGGCTCTCCTCAGGGAGGATTCAATCTTACTGCCAACTGGCAGTGAATCCGGACAAATTGGCAGGGTCCCACCTTGCTTTAAGTGAATGCATGTGCACCTCTCAAGCTCACAGAGGATACTCATTAGCTTGCTCCACTGCCCCTTTGAGGGAGGTTAAGGTGGCCTGTCTACCAACACCGACAGAGCCCACCTCTCGAAACCAGTCACACCCCCTGCCTCAAGGAGCAGAAAGGAGGCCTTTGCTCCCCAAATCCCCGTACATAGAAAGAGCTTCTATTCACAGAGTTACATGCTGGCTTCTTCTCATGCACTAGTCTCCCCACACGTTTCTGTGGCTATGTGCTATGTCCAAGTAGAAAGAAGTTCGTAGAGCTGAAAACTCCCCAGAAAGTTAGACATTGAGCATGACTCTAAATATGCCCCAGGGAACACAGCCCAGAAAATTTGTTAATTAAATCTCAGTGGAAAACTAAGTCTGACCACAGTCATCTTGAGTTTAACATGGATCAGCTAAGAAGTAATGGAGATCCATCCTGTGGTCACGCTAGCTGGAACTTTGTCACCTCCCTGGGCAGGAAATGGAAGGTGCTGCCCGGCACCATCTGCTGAGGAGGCCTGGAGTCAGGGCAGATGCACAAGACTTCAAGAGAAGGATAAAGGGAAGCCTGAGGAGTTGGAGAATTTCCATTTCACCCCTGCCCCTTCCCCTTCTCCTCTGAGGGGCCTGCTTTTTCGACTTTGTCACATTCTCTCTCTGACCCCATTTTAGATGAACTCTTTAAAATAATGAATTTCCTATTTGATGATTCCATTTATCTCTTTGATAAATGGAGAGGGTATCGATTGCCAAGAGCTGCCATCAACTGCCTGCCTGGATTGGGCTGGTCAGGTGCGGTAATTAGCAAATGTTTAAAGACAGAAGAGTCAGTTCCATAGTTCTGGTTATTCACAATCTCTACGGTTCTTCTTATATATCCACCAATTCCATCTCTAGGAATTCCTGCTAGAGAAATATGCAATGATTTAGGACTCAAACTAGTAACAAAAATGTTATTTATAAAGGCAGAAAAAACAAATGTTAAAAAGTAGAAATGTACTTGAATGAGTTATAACACAAAGGAATACTTCTAAACCAATAATAAGTATACATTATTATGTATTTATCACAAAAAATGTATTCACAATACATGAAGTAAATAAAAGGGGATCACAAGCAGTATGATCTCATTTTGGCGAAATGAAATAGTGAAAAACAAGTAGGAAGAGAGAAAATAAAGACAGGGGAGGGAGGGAGGAAAAGAAAGAATCTAAGGATATGTATTTTAAAATGCTTCTTGCCTGTAATCCCAGCACTTTGGGAGGCCGAGGCGGGCAGATCACAAGGTCAGGAGATCGAGACCATCCTGACTAACATGGTGAAACCCCATCTCTACTAAAAATACAAAAAATTAGCCAGGCATGGTGGCGGGCACCTATAGTCCCAGCTACTCGGGAGGCTGAGGCAGGAGAACAGCATGAACCTGGGAGGTGGAGGTTGCAGTGAGCCGAGATCACACCACTGCACTCCAGCCTGGGCGACAGAGCGAGACTCCGTCTAAAAAAAAAAAATGCTTCTCTATATAGTGACGTTCTCTTTATCCTTATTATATGGTATAAATTTTCCTTGTAAATTTCATTTTTTCAATTAGAGAGGAAAATCATGCTATTTAAGCGCGTGCACACATACACACACACACGAGTCTGTCCACTTCACTGTCCTGTCTCTGAGATGAGATGCCTGTTTGCCAGCTTCCTGCCAAGGGGCCTGGGCGGGCAGGCTCCACCACCCCGTGGCTTAGAGCGTGTTCTTGCAGTACTTGCCCACCATTCCACCAGGCCAGGTGGCACCTGGCAAAGGTGAGGAAGAAGGGGTGTGGAGGAGCAAGACAGCAGGATGCCTGGCTATCCAAGTTCTCCTATTACTAGCACAGGCTTGTGAACCAAACCAGAGCTCCTGTTACAGAACATTTTTGTTTTCCAAAACTAAAATACTGAATTGACAGGAAAAGGAGAACGCCCTGAAGGGCTCTGCTAAGTAGACTATTTCACTCCATGGCTTTACATTCAAGGTTAAACTGGTTTAAATGTTTGCTTCCTGTTGGAGAGCAGGGTGCATGTGCTGTCCCAAGAGTGGCTGCCTTACTAAGGGTCACAGAGTATGACACTTAGTGCTCACTGACACTTAGTGCTGTACAGGAGGTGGCAGGTCCCAGCAGCAGCACCAGCTCCAACACTTTGGCATCACACTTCATTTTCCAGGCCTCAGTTTCCCCCGTGTAGTAATGGGTACTATGTATTCACTAATAACCAGCGTAACAGTCAGTACCCTTCACGCTCTGTTAGAGGAGCTCCATGGGGAGCTTGTGGGGAGGGTGAGTAGTGGCTTAAGTGGGAGCCAAGGAAGAAGCTAAATGGGCAGTGCCTTGGACCCCAACCCCCAATATAACCAGAGCAGCTCCACACCTTATCTCTTTTATATATTTAGGTTCAAGGGAAGGATTTATTGGAAAATAGATTTCTACAATTATGACTTAGCCACCAAACTAATAATGTAGCTCTGATATATATACATATATATATATAGAGAGAGAGAGAGAGAGTTTTTTTTTTTTTTTTTTTTTTTGAGATGGAGTCTCGCACTGTTGCCAGACTGGAGTGCAATGGCATAATCTCAGCTCACTGCAACCTCTGCTTCCCAGGTTCAAGCGATTCTCCTGCCTCAGCCTCCCAAGTAGCTGAGATTACAGGCACCCACCACCACACCCAGCTAATTTATTGTATTTTTAGTAGAGACAGGGTTTCACTATGTTGGCCAGGCTGGTCTCGAACTCCTGACCTTGTGATCTGCCCACACTGGCCTCCCAAAGTGCTGGGATTGCAGGCATGAGTCACTGCACCCAGTCCTGATATTCTTTTTAATAAAGTATTACCTCTAAGCACAGTGGACCTATAATTATGTTTCAGCTGAGACAGGCATTGATTGCCTGGACTCTTTTTCCTATTTTCAATGTGATTTACTCATGCAGAGGAGGGCTGTCATCTTTGGGTATAATCTCAGAAATAAGATTCAAACATTCAGCAGACAAAGATGTGTTATTAAGTCATCCTCCCATAAAGAGAGTGAGAAATCCATGAACCTGGCATCTCTACAAGGCACTTGGCACCAATTATTCCCGGCCCTGGCTAAATGGCTCTACATAAGAGTGCTCAAAAATAAAGTGGAGCTATTTTGGACTCTTTGCTTGGGTTTTATTGGGTATTTTCTTTCCATGTAAGGAAATGGTTCATTGCTCTGTTCTCCATGGTACCTGCTATTTAGCAATGGTGATGTCTATGTTTGTGCATATGCACCTACATGCAATGCCCTTTGGTGGTGGACATCTGCATTTTAGAAGTACTTTGAGTGAGGGGAATATATGCCAGCTTTATTTCTTAAAATAACAGCCATCTCAGTCTGTTTTCCATTCCTATGACAGAATACCTTAGACTCGGTGATTTATAAAGAAGAATTATTTCTCCTGGTTCTGGAGGCTGGGAAGTTTAAGGTTGACATCCAGTGAGGGACTTCTCACTGCATCATAACACAATGGAGGGCATCACGTGGTGAGAGCAAGAATGTGCAGGTCAGCTAGGGTCTTTCTTCCTCTTCTTATAAAGCCACCCATCCCATTTTGGGGACCCCCCACTCTGATGATCTTATCTAAACCTAATTTCCTCCAGAAGGCCCAATGTCCAATCAACATATGAATTTGGGGATTAAGTTTCCAATAAATTCAAACCATAGTAACAGCACCAGAGCAGAACTTTCACAACTATCTGATTCCTGACCCCCAAAATTCCTTCCTTTCCTGGAAATAAGGAGAAAGAAGAGAGGAAACAGAAAGAGGAAAAGAAGGGATGGGAAGCTAGGAGGGATGAGAAGGAAGAGTAGAAGATAAAAGAAATTAAAATTCATTTTAGAGCAAGCTTTTTAATCTCAAGTACGCTAGATTTTTGTTCCGGATGGGCTTGGGAATTCTTAGCCTGTGCCATTTTCATGATCTTGAAAAACAAAACCATCTATGGGAAGGGCTGCCATGTGGACCTGGATTTGATTTTATTGCATTTTGCTCTCATCTCTTCTGGAATGTTGGTGGGGACCATGAGAAGAATGAATGTCATTTTGACAGAATCCAGAGCAACCTAGCCAAAAAAAAATTCCTCTCTCTCTCTCTCTCTCATGCACACACACACACACACATACTCGATAAAGATGGTCAACTGCTCATGACTTCATGATGAGCCCCCTTTCCCTGGGCCACCCCACATCTGCCCAGGCAGTGATGAAGCTCTCGGTAACCTCCCTGAGAAGGCATGACTGTTGCCTGTATATTGTTGTCCGTGAAAAGTTGACATTTTCTTATTCTGAAACATTTGTGTGTATGTATGTATATATATATGAAAAGGCTTGGAAGGTTCATAAATTTTTCCACCTCTGGCATGTTTTTATAACATAGTGCTGAAAAAAAAAAGGTGACTTCAAGGGTAGGTTTGAGTTTGTGTTTTAGCAGATATACTAGGAAGAGAATGTCTCTGAATTTCACAAAATATCTGCATCCTGATGGGTGCTGGCAGTGACCATAAAACTAACATGCATTGGGTGACACCATATTCAGAATCCTCTCTGGGCCCTTCACCTGAGGTAACTCATTTAATCCTCACAACTCTCCAGTGCAGTAAGTCCTGTGGTTCTCCTCATTTTAGGCAGGAGTTTGAAACTGGTCCAGTCATGCAGCTAAGAAATGCTAAGCAAGACTGGAACGCAGCCCTCTAGCACCAGAGATTGAAGAAATACACAAACAGGTGGAGGAAGGAGGGGAAAGGTAAAATCTAGGAGTAGGATTGCTAAGTCTTATGATAAGTATATTTAACCTTATAAGAAACTTAGCAAGCTCTTTTTAAAGTTTTTATTTCAATTTCAAATTACTCATTGCTGGTATACAGAAGTACAGTTGATTTTAATATAATGAATTTGTATGCTGCAATCCAGTTAAATGCACTTATTGGATCTAATAGCATTATTCTAGATTGAGATTTTCAATGTAAGCCATCATGTCATCTGAAAGAGTTTTATTGCTTATGTTACAAATTGTATTTATTTTATTTCCTTTTCTTGCCTTATTGCACTGACTAGACCCTCTAGGACAATGTCGAATAGAAGTGGAAAGAGACATTTACAGAACGGTTCATCTAACAGCCACTGAATACACATTCCTCTCAATTGCCCATGGAACTTTCTCCAGGATAGATCATATGTTAGGTCACAAACTTAATCTTAACAAATTAAAGAAGATTTGAATCCTACCAAAATGGTATAAAACTGGAAATCAATGACAGGAGGAAATTTGGAAAATTTACAAGTACATGGAAACGAGACAATGCACTATTGAATACCCAATGGGTAGAAGAAGAAATTAAAAGAGAAATTTTAAAATTCCTTGAGGCAAATTAAAATGGAAATGCATCATATGAAAAACTATAGGATATGGCAAAAGCAGTCCTAAGAGGGAAGTTTATAGCAACAAACACCTACATCAAGAAAGAAGAAAGATCTCAAATAAACAATCTAATACTGTATCTCAAGGAACCAGAACAAACTCAACCCAAGGTTAGTAGAAAGAAAAATTAATAAAAATCGAGCAGAAATAGAGATTTAAAAAGCAATACAAAGATCAATGAAACAAAGGGTTGGCTTTGTGGAAAGATAAAATTGACAAACCTTCAGCCAGACTAAGAAGACTGGCTAAAGAAAAGACTTAATAAAATCAAAGATGAAAAAGAAGACATTACAGCTGGTACCACAGAAATGCAAAAAATCATGAGATTATTATAAACAATTATACACCGACAAACTCGATAATCTAGAAGAAATTAATAAATACACATACAATATACCAAAATTGAATCATGAAGAAATAAAAAATCTGAAAAGATCAATAGTTAGTGAGGAGATTGAACCAGTAATAATACTATAAAATGTCTTCCATCAAAGGTTCCACCCAGAACCTGACTGCTTCACTGCTGGATTCTACAAAACATGTAAAGAAGAACTAATACCAATTCTTCTTAAACTATTCCAAAAAATTGAAGAGGATGGAATACTTCCAAATTTATCCTATGAATAAATTTGATGCCAAACCTGACAAAGATACACACTAAAAAGGAAAACTGCAAATGAATATTTCTGATGAACTTAGATGCAAAAATCCTCAACAAAATCCTAACAAGCCAAATTCAATTGTACATCAAAAAGGTTTTCCACAGATCATCATGGTGGATGGGAGGCAGGACTAAATTATAGCTCTGACTCAGACAGAGCAGCGTGCAGAGGCTCAAATCATGAATTTTAGCTCCAGAATGACTGCAAGAACAAAACAGGAATCCTGAGAGGACCCACAGAGCCTCTGAAGGAAGTAGACTGCTCCTGCAGGACCTGGGAGACACCCCAACTACTGTGAGTGCCCCAAACTTTGGAAGTAGGAAAGGGAGACCCTCCACTCCCAAACACACACCCCCACTGGAGAAAATAAAGATCTAGTTTGTGGGACAAGTTTCCAACCTTACCTGAAGCTGAGTCAAATTAGAGAACCTAGCAAAACACAGGGGTAGAGAAAGCAGCAGGAAAGACCATGAAAGCTCACTGGGTCCCCAGGCCATTCCTGCCTGGTACCACAAGGACCCTTCAGAAGGACAGCTAGAGGCATGGAGAAAAATCCTACAAGAAAAAGGAAGTCACTAGCTGAACTCTGTAATAACTGGAAACAGGTGAGAAGCCTCCTTGCCAGAACTTGGTGGCAGGGAGGAAGCGAATCTGGTGTGCAGACTCCACAAGTAGGGGAAGAACCAAAGTCCTGTTCTTTCACAGTGGGAGGTGGGTAGCCTGGGGCAAGCTCTCAAGCCTGGCTCACCCACTGCCTGGAAACAGACTCAGGGCTGTTATGGGGGGCATGGTGGGAGTGAGACTGGACGATCAGATTGCATGGCAGCTGGGTAAGGCCTATAACTGCTGGCTTTCCCCAACTTCCCTGACAACTTGCATGACTCAGCAGAGGCAGCCATAATCCTCCTAGGTACACAACTCCATTGACTTGGGAACCTCACCCCCATACCCCACAGCAGCCACAACAAGACCCACCCAAGGAGAGTCTGAGCTCAGACACACCTAGCCCTGCCCCCACATGACGAGCCTTCCCTATCCACCCTGGTAGCTGAAGACAAAGGGCATATACTTTTGGGAGTTCTAGGGCCCTGCCTACCACCAGTTCCTCCCCATACTACCACAGCTGATGCTCTCTGGAAAGCACCATCTCCCAGCAGAAGGCCAACCAGCACAAAAACAGAACATTAAACCACCAAAGCTAAGAACACTCATAGAGTCAATTTCACCCCCCTGCCACCTCCACCAGAACAGGTGTTGGTATCCATGGCTGAGAGACCCATAAATGGTTCACATGACAGGACTCTGTGCAGGTGACCCCCAGTACCAGCCCGGAGCCAGGTAGACTTGCTGGATGGCTAGACCCACAAGACAGATAACAATCACTGCAGCTTGGTTCACAGGAAGCCACATCCATAGGAAAAGGGTGAGAGTACTATATCAAGGGAACACCCCATGGGACAAAAGAATCTGAACAACAGCCTTCAGCCCTAGACCTTCCCTCTGACAGAGTCTACACAAATAAGAAGGAACCAGAAAACCAACTCTCATAATATGACAAAACAAGGCTCTTTAGTACCCCCAAAATCATCTCACTAGCTAACCAGCACTGGAACCAATCCAAGAGGAAATCCCTGATTTACCTGAAAAAGAAATCAGGAGGTTAGTTATTAAGCTAATCAGGCAGGCACCAGAAGAAGGTGAAGCCCAATGCAAGGAAATCCAAAAAATGATACAAGAAGTGAAGGGAGAAATATTCAAGGAAATAGGGAGCATAAAGAAAAACCAATCAAAACTTCAGGAAATATTGGAGACACTTATACAAATGCAAAATGCTCTGGAAAGTCTTGGCAATAGAATTGAACAAGTAGAAGAAAGAAATGCAGAGCTCAAAGACATGATCTCCAAATTAACTCAACCCAACGAAGACAAAAAAAAAAAGAATAAGAAAATAAGAACAAAGTCTCCAAGAAGTCTGGGATTGTGATAAATGACCAAACCTAAGAATAATTGGTGTTTCTGAGAAAGAAGAGAAATCCAAAAGTTAGGAAAACATATTTGGGGTAATAATTGAGGAAAATTTCCCTAGCCTTGCTAGAGACCTAGCCATCCAAATACAAGAAGCACAAAGAACACCTGGGAATTTCATTGCAAAAAGATCATCACCTAGGCACATTGTCATCAGGTTATCTAAAGTTAAGATGAAGGAAAGAATCTTAAGAGCCATGAGACAAAAGCACCAGGTAACCTATAAAGGAAAACCTAGCAGATTAACACCAGATTTCTCAGCAGAAACCCTACAAGCTAGAAAGGATTGAGACCCCATCTTCAGCTTCCTCAAACAAAACAATTATCAGCCAAGAATTTTGTATCCAGCAAAACTAAGCATCATATACAAAGGAAAGATACAGTCTTTTTCAGACAAACAAATGCTGAGAGAATTTGCCACTACCAAGCCACCACTACAAGAACTGCTAAAAGAGCTCTAATCTTGAAACAAATTCTGGAAATACATAAAAACAGAACCTCTTTGTAGCATAAATCTCACAGGACCCATAAAACAAAATACAATTTAAAAAGCAGAAACAAAAAAGCAAGGTACACAGGCAACAAATAGCATGATGAATGCAATGGTATCTCACATCTCAATACTAACTTTGAATATAAATGGCCTAAATGCCCCAATTAAAAGATATAGAACTGCAGAATAGATAAGAACTCACCAACCAACAATCTGCTGCCTTCAGGAAACTCATCTAACACATAAGGACTCACATAAACTTAAGGAAGGGGTGGAAAAAGATATTCCATGCAAATGGAGACCAAAAGCAATCAATCAGGGGTAGCTATTCTTATAACAGACAAAACAAACTTTAAAGCAACAGCAGTTAAAAAAAGACAAAGAAGGACATTATATAATGATAAATGACTAGTCCAACAGAAAAATATCACAATCCTAAATATATACGTGCCTAACACTGGAACAATTACTACTAGACCTAAGAAATGAGATGGACAGCAACACAACAATAGCAGGGGACTTCAATACTCCACTGACAGCACTAGACAGGCTATCAAGACAGAAAATCAACAAAGAAACAATGGACTTAAACTATATCCTAGAACAAATGGACTTAACAGATATTTACACAACATTCTACCCAACAACTGCAGAACATACATTCTATTCATCAGCATATGGAACAGTCTCCAAAATAGACAATATGATAGGCCACAAAACAAGTCTCAAAAAAATTAAGAAAATTAAAATTATACCAAGTACTCTCTCAGACCACAGTGGAATAAAATTGAAAATCAACTCCAAAAGGAACCCTCAAAACCATGCAAATATGTGGAAATTACATAACCTGCTCCTGAATGATCATTGGGTCAACAATAAAATCAAGATGGAAATTAAAAAAATTCTTTGAAATGAATGATAATAGTGGCATAAGCTATCAAAACCTCTGGGATTCAGCAAAAGCAGTGCTAAGAGGAAAGTTCATAGGATCAAATACCTTCGTCAAAAAGTGTGAAAGAGGACAAATAGACAATCTAAGGTCATACCTCAAGGAACTAGAGAAACAAGAACAAACCAAACCCAAACCTAGCAGAATAAAAGAAATAATGAAGATCAGAGCAGAACTAAATAAATTTGAAACAAACAAACAAACAATACGAAAGATAAATGAAACAAAAAGCTGGTTCTTTGAAAAGATAAATAAAATTGATAAACCATTAGCAAGATTAACCAAGAAAAGAAGAGAAAAAATCCAAATAACCTCATTAAGAAATGAAATGGGAGATATTACAACTGACACCACAGAAATATAAAAGATCATTCAAGGCTACTATGAACACCTTTATGTACATAAACTGGAAAATCTAGAAAAGATGGATAAATTCCTGGAAAAATACAACCCTCCTAGCGTAAATCAATAAGAATTAGACAAATAACAAGCAGTGAGATTGAAATGGTAATTTTAAAATTACCAACAGAAAAATTCCAGGACCAGAGGGATTCACAGCAGAATTCTGCCAGACATTCAAAGAAAAACTGGTATCCATCCTTTTGACACTATTCCACAAGGTAAGAGAAAGAGGGAACCCTCCCTAATTCATCATATGTAGCCATCATTACCCTAATACCAAAACCATGAAAGGACATAACCAAAAAAGGAAACTACACAACAATTTTCTTGATGGAGGTAGATGCTAAAATCTTTAACAAAATACTAGCTAACCAAATCCAACAACATATCAAAAAGATAATCCACATGATCAAGTAGGTCTCATATCAGGAATGCAGGGATGGTTTAACATATGCAAGTCAATAAATATGAGACACCATATAAACAGAATTAAAAACAAAAATCACATGACCATCTCAATAGATACAGAAAAAAGCATTCAACAAAATCCAGCATCCCTTTATGATTAAAACTCTTAGCAAAACTGGCATACAAGGGACATACCTCAATGTAATAAAAGCCATCCATGACAAACCCACAGCCAACATAATACTGAATGGGGAAAAGTTGAAAGCATTCCCTCTGAGAACTGGAACAAAGCAAGGATGCCCACTCTCACCACTCCTCTTCAACATAGTACTGGAAGTCTTAGCCAGAGCAATCAGACAAGAGAAAGAAATAAAAGGCACCCAAATTGGTATAGGGGAAGTCAAACTGTCACTGTTTGATTATGATATGATCATTTATCTCAAAAACCCCAATGATTCCTCCACAGAGCTTCTAGAACTGATAAAAAAAAATTCAGCATAGTTTTAGGATACAAGATTAATGTACACAAATCAGTAGCTCTTCTATACACCAACGGTGACCAAGCTGAGAATCAAATTAAGAACTCAACTCTTTTACAATAGCTGAAAAAATAAAATAAAATACTTAAGAATATACCTAACCAAGGACATGAAAAATCTCTACCAGGAAACTACAAAACACTGCTGAGAGAAATCACAGATGACACAAACAAATGCAAACACATCCCATGCTCCTGGATGGGTAGAATCAATATTGTGAAAATGACCATACTGCCAAAAACAATCTACAAATTAAGTGCAATCCCCATCAAAATACCATCATCATTCTTCACAGAATTAGAAAAAACAATCCTAAAATTCATATGGAAATAAAAAAGAGCCCACATAGCCAAAGCAAGACTAAGCAAAAAGAACAAATCTGGAGGCATTATATTAACTGACTTCAAACTGTACTATAAGCCCATAGTCACCAAACCAGCATGGTACTGGTATTAAAACAGGAATATAGACCAATGGAACAGAATAGAGAACCCAGAAATCAAGCCAAATACTTACAGTCAACTGATTTTCAACAACACAAACAAAAATATAAAGTGGAGGAAGGACACCCTATTCAACAAATGGTGCTGGGATAGTTGGCAAACCACATGTAGAAGAATGGAACTGGATCCTCATCTCTCACCCTATACAAAAATCAACTCAAGATGGATCAAAGACTTAAATCTAAGACCTGAAACTATAAAAATTCTAGCAGATAACATTGGAAAAACCCTTCTAGACATTGGCTTATGCAAAGACTTCATGACCAAGAACCCAAAGCAAATGCAACAAAAACAAAGATAAATAGACAGAACCATTAAACTAAAAAGCTTCAGCACAACAAAAGAAATAATCAGCAGTAAACAGACAGCCCACAGAGTGGGAGAAAATCTTCACAATCTATAAATCTGACCAAAGGACTAATATCCAGAATCTACAACAGACTCAAACAAATCAGTAAGCAAAAAACAAACAATCCCATCAAAAAGTATGCAAGAACATGAATAGACAACTCTCAAAAGAAGATATACAAATGCCAAAAAACATGTGAAAAAATCCTCAACATCACTGATGATCAGGGAAATGCAAATGAAAACCACAATGCAATACCACCTTAATCCTACAAGAATGATCATAATCAAAAAAATCAAAAAACAGTAGACATTGGCATGGATGCAGTGATCAGGGAACATATCTACTCTGCTGGTGGGAATGTAAACTAGTACAGCAACTATAGAAACCAGTGTGGATATTCCTTAAAGAGCTAAAAGTAGAACTACCATTTGATCCAGCAATCCCACTACTGAGTATATACCCATAGGAAAAGAAGTCATTATACGAAAAAGATACTTGCACACACACATGTTTATAGCAGCACCATTTGCAATTGCAAAATCATGGAACCAACCCAAATGTCCATCAATCAATGAGTAGATAAAGAAACTGTGCTATATATATACACAATGGGATACTACTCAGCCATAAAAAGGAATGAATTAACGGCATTTGCAGCCACCTGGATGAGATTGGAGACTATTATTCTAAGTGAAGTAACACAGGAATGGAAAACCAAGCATCGTATGTTCTCAGCAATATATGAGAGCTAAGCTATGAGAACACAAAGGCATAAAAATAATGCAATGAACTTTGGGGACAAGGGGAGAAGGGTGGGAAGGGGGTGAGGGATAAAAGACTACAAATAGGGTACAGTGTGTACTGCTTGGGTGATGGGTGCACCAAGCTCTCACAAATCACCACTAAAGAACTTACTCATGTAACCAAACACCACCTGTACCCCAATAACCTATAGAAAAAAACCTCTGAAAGCAAATTAAAAATAAATAAATAAATAAAAATAAAGCTATATGTATTCTGAAAAAAAAGAACTAAATGCAATCTTACTTCTTAATTAAAAGACCAAGAATTACAAGTCCTTAAGGTAGTAAAGTTATTCCTATGAATACGTGAGCAAAAATTCAACTTTACCTAATTAAATTACAGAAAGAGACCCCTCCCTCATCAGATTGACAAAGAATGAAAATAAATGCTAATAACCAGTGCTGCCAAGAGTACAATAAAACTTTCAGTCTTTGAAAATAAAGACGGTGTTGGGGGGACCAGGCATGGTGGCCCATGCCTGTAATCCCAGCACTTTAGGAAGTCAAGGCAGGTGGCTCATCTGAGGTCAGTAGTTTTAGAACAGCCTGACCAACACAGCAAAACCCCATCTCTACCAAAAAAAAAAAATTAGCCAGGCATGGTGTTGCATGCCTGTAATCCCAGCTACTCAGGAGGCTGAGGCAGGAGAATCGTTTGAACCTGGGAGGCGGAGTTTGCAGTGAGCCGAGAACGTGCCACTGCACTCCAGCCTGGGTGACAGAGCAAGACTCCATCCCCAAAAAAGAGTTTTTCCATGATCAAGTAGGATTAACAGGGATGAGAGGATAGTTCAACACACACATATCAATAAATGTGATGCATCACATCAACAGAATAAAGAACAAAACCCATGTGGTCATTTCTGTAGATACAGAAAAACATACGACAAAATTCAACATCCTTTTGTAATAAAAACTCTCAACAAATTAGGTATACAAGGAATGTACCTCAACACAATAGAGGCCTTATATGACATACCAACAGCTAACATCATAATGAATGGGAAAAATTTGAAAGCTTTTCCCTTAAGATCTGGAACCAAGACAAGGATGCCCACTCTCCCCACTTGTACTCAAGATAGTACTAGAAGTCCATACAAGAGAAAGAAACAAAAGACAACCAAATTAGAAAGGAAAAAGTTATATTGTCTCTCTTTGTGGACAATGTGATGTTATATGTAGAAAACCCTAAAGACTCCACCAAAAAACTGATAGATATAATAAATAAATTTAGTAAAGTAGAAATATACAAAATCAACATACAAAAATCAATAGCACTGCTATACACTAATGGCACATTTTCTGGAGAAAAAAAGAAGTCAAGGACACAATCCCATTTATGGAAGCTACAAAAAATAAAGCACCTTGTAATAAATTTAACTAAGCAGATGAGAGATTGCAACACTGAAAACTATAAAACATTAATTGAATACATTGAAAAAGACACAAATAAATGGAAAGATAGTCCATGTTCATGAATGGAAGAATAAATATTGTTAAAAAGTCCACATTACCCAAAGCAATCTACAGTTTCAATGCCACCCCTATCAAAATACCAATGACATTTTTCATAGAAATAGAAAAAACAATCACAAAGTTTGCATGGAACCAAAAAAAAGACTCCAAATAGCCATAGCAGTCTTGCATTAAAAAAAAACAATGCTCAAGACATCACACCACCTGACTTCAAATGGTACTATAAACCTATAATAACCAAAACAACATGGTACTGGTATAAAAACAGACACATAGACCAATGGAACAGAAAAGAGACCTCAGAAATAAAGCCATGCATGTACAGCAAATTGATTTTCAACAGAGGTGCCAAGAGCACACAATAAGGAAAAGACAGACTCTTTAATAAATGGGCTTGGGAAAACTGGATATCCACATATGGAAGAATAAAATTAGACTCTTATTTCTCACCATATACACAAATAAACTCAAGATGGATTAAAGACTTAAATGTAAGGCCCAATACTATGAAACTAATAGAAGAAAAAATAAGGAAAAATCTCAATGACATTGGTCTAAGCTATGATTTTTTGAATAAGACCTCAAAAGCACAGCCAGCAAAAGCAATAATAGACAAGTGGAATTACATAAAACTAAAAAGCTTCTGCACAGCAAGAGAAACAATCAACAGAGTGAAGAGACACCCTATGACATGCAAAAACATATTTGCAAACTGTACATCCAGTAAGGGACCAATATCTAAAATACATAAGGAGCTCAAACAACTCAATAGCAGAATAATAAATAACTCACTTAAAAATGGGCAAAAGACCTGAATAAACATTTCTCAAAAAAAGACATAAAATTGTCAACAAGTATGTGAAAAAATGCTCAACATCACTAATCATCAGGGACATGCAAATCAAAACCACAAGCTAACACTTCACTCTAGTTTGAATGGCTATTATCAAAAAAGTCAAGAAAAAACAAGTGTTGGCAAAGATGTGGAGAAAAGGAACTGTTGTTGGGAATGTAAATTAGACATTATGGAAAATAGTAGGAGGTTTCTCCCAAAATTAAAAATAGAACTATCACATGTTCACGATCCAGCAATCTCACTACTGGGTATGTATCCAAAGAATATGAAATCAGTATATTGAAGAGCTGTCTGCACTCCTATGTTTATCACAACATGGTTCACAATAATCAAGATATGGAATCAACCTAAGTATTCATCAATGGATGAATGAATAAAGAAAATGTGGTATAGGCCAGGCACAGTTGTTCATGACTGTAATTCCAGCACTTTGGGAAGCTGAGGCAAGTGGATTCATTAAGCCCAAGAGTTTGAGACAAGCCTGGGCAACATGGTGAAACCCCATCTCTATAAAAGTACAAAAAATTAGCTGGGTACGGTAATCCACGTCTGTAGTCTCAGCTATTTGGGAGGCTAAGGTGGGAGAATCACCTATGCCCAGGAAGTTGAGGCTGCAGTGAGCCACGATGGTGCCACTGCACTCCAGCCTGGGCAACAGAGTGAGACCCTGTTGAAAGAAAGGAAGATGAGAAAGAAAAGAAAAGAAAAGGAAAGGAAAGGAAAGGAGAGAAAAGAGAAAGAAAGAAAGAAAAAGAAAGAAAGAAAGAAAGAAAAAAAGAAAGAAAGAGAGAAAGAAAATGTCATGTGTGTGTTGAAGGTGTGTGTGTGTGTGTGTGTGTGTAATGAAATATTATTCAGTCATAAAGAATGAAATTCTCCCATTTACAATAAGTGATTTCTCCTATCATTCATGCAAAAACATGAATGATAGGAGAAATAAGTTCTGGTATTTTAATGCACAATGTGGTGACTATAGTTAATAATAATGTATTGTATATTTCAAAATAGTGAGAAGACAGGAATTTGGATATTCCTCACTACAAAGAACTGATAAATGTTTGAGGTGATAGAAATGCTAATTTCCCTGATTTGATCATTACATAATGTATCCATGTATTGAAGTGTAACATTCTACCTCATAAGTATGTACAATTATTGTGTGTCAAATAAAAACAAACATTTTAAAATAATTTTTAAAAGAGCCAAGGAAATAAAATGGCACAGCCATGGGGGTCTTTTCTTCTAAGTAACAGAAAGACCATGCCATTTATACAACGGTGAGGGATTTTTGTTATTTTGCTTGCATCCTTGGTTACCATTAACTAAAGATTATGGGAGAAGCCATCCTTATTCATTGATGACCTCTCTCTAAAAAGGAAAAGTAAAACGAAGTATCAATATGTCCATTAGATTTCCACTTTAGGGATTTAGATGACAACATGCTTCTCCTATGATGAGGAAGTACATTTCAAAGACCCACATTTCTATAAACAAGGCTACAGGTCAGTACTGTCTAATAGGACTTTCTATGATAATGGAAATGCTCTATATCTGTAATTTTCAATAAGGCAGCCACTCCACATGCAGCTACTGAGCACTTGAAAGGTGACTAGTATGACTAAGAAACTAAGTTTTAATTTTATTTAAATATGTGGATTTAAATTTAAATAACTATGCATAGCTAGTGACTATCTAAATAGCCAGTGCGCCTAAACAGTGCCAATTTTATTTCTCAAAAACTCTTAGGAACCAAAGTCCTGACTAAAGAAAGAGAGAGAAAGACCTAGAAACAAGTTGTAAATGTAAGGTTTCCTGGACAGCCTGTGGGTAGAATCTCCATCAAATTGCAGACTAATGGATTCTCAATGTTTCTTTGGTATTATTAACATCACACTGATAAAAGAACAAAGTTGTCCATGGATGGCAACATTATGCTTTTTATTTGGAACTCATGTTCTTATGGTGCTCTGTATTCTTAAATATACACTCTCATGGGAGGCATCAAATTGAATATTCAACATGACTTCTCTGAGATTTGATTCCCACAAATTGAATGAATGTTTTGGCTCTTGGGGGATGGTAGCATAAATATCTGAGCTTTATATCACCAATAGAGGATTCAGAAAGAAATCAAACTTCATTTTTGTGTCTTGCTTCTTTTAATTTCATTTTATTTTCTCCCTTCTCTCTTTCTTTCTTAATAGCTGAGATGGATGGGGGGGGGGAACAATTAAAAATAAATGGCATGTTTTGGAGCAGCATTGAGCCTGACTCAATTTTGATGCATTTCTTTCAAAGGACCTTTTATGTTAAATTGCTTACTTGCTATAAGATATACTCACAGTGAACACAACTGAGAGATTCATCAAAATGACAAAACTGAGAATCTCCAGGGCAGGAAAAGGTCATTAGGCTCTGCGCAGTGCTCGGTCTGTATGAGTCCTTCACAAACACTCTCAGGATGGTGATGCCTTTGTTCTCCTCTGTTCTGGTGGAAATGATTTAGTGAATGCTCTGCACCTTTCCCTCCCTTCAATGCCACCCTTGACCCCTCGCCCCCACCCTTTCACATTAGATCTTTTTGCTTCACTGGCCTTTCCGGATGAGGAAGAGTCTCACCAAATCAAGAATGGACCTTTTCAGAAGAGGTCAATTAGTCCTGGGGAGTAATGAGGACTAAGCTGCCCTCTTCACTTTGACCATTGATTTAAACACTATTCACAGGCTCCAGGGTGCTAGTGAGGCAACTATCTGGGAACCGATGAGGGACATCATCCTCCATTCCCATAACCCATGCCCAGTCACCCCAGAGAATCAGCCACCAGCCGTAGCTCCCTCCCACCCTGCTACATGGTAACCAAAACAAACCCCTTCTGTGTACATTTTCTGTAGCGTGTAATTGCCAACTGGTGACAAAGAAGAATGGAAAGGAAATGCATTGAGACAGCGCTGAGAGAATTATGGTAAGAAGGATTCTAAGGCCACAACCCTGCATGCCAAGAGCAAATTTTGTGGCATGGCTCATGCCTGAAGGCTGAACCATGCCCAGAGCTGCTTCCTAAGAACTCAGCACCTTTGCCCATGCCACACACACCACATGGGCCAGCTGTGCTCCTAAAACCATAGAATCTCAAGTCAAGAGACCTTGGAGATTCTTAGAGTCTCACTCTTTCTTACGTAAAGGACTCTCTTTTCAAATCCCCCAGAAGTGGCCACCCAGGGGTAAAGACATCACTATTTCCCCAGAATAGACCCAAATTGAACCAAATATTTTATGACGGCTATCATACATTCCTTGATTTTTATCATTTCCGTTCCAAATGAAATTTCCCCATTTTTTTCCACTGTGAATTCAATCCTCATATGATATGATTTTGAGGTTCTTCCCTATCCTGGTCACTCTTACAGTCAAGGTCAGTAAGAAATTTCAAGCTGAGCCACATCTATACAGATGCCATCATCTGTCTCTAAATGTTTTATTTGAGTTTAGCAGAGAAGAGTCAGAGGCATGTGAAGAGGGTGAAGGTAGGAGGTGGGGGAAGGGGAGGTCGTAGTAGCTTTATCCTTTCTCTGAAGCCGCACTGAGAGCATAATAGGTTACAGTAGAAGCACATGGAGACAGGCACAAGGTTTCCTGATGTGAAAGAGCTTCAGTCTTAGAAATAATCTTATAATTTTTGAGCACCTATCAATCAAGATCTATTCCAGACATTTTGCATATGTTAATCCTTACAAGAAGATAAGCCTTACTATTCTCACTTTACCATGAAAGGAAGGGGCTCGTAGAGATTAAATGATTTGCCCAAGGTCATATAGCTAATAAGTGGTAAATAATGTATTTCTCTAAAACTTCTAACTTAGAATCATTTCTCCTGGCCAATGCCACATCCTGGAATTATACAACCTCTTGAAGGCTAGATGTGTTCTGTTTCAACTTTTCACAGCCTTCCAGTCACTCCAGTTTGATCTGATTTTTCTGGGCTCAGATCATTATCTGCTGTGACCTTTAATTCCTTACTTATTTTTCCAGACTTGCCTGCTCTGATTTTGGACATCTTCCTGATCCCACAAGTCAGACTGGGTGCCTAGTTTTCCCCTCATTGTTATGTATGGACATAACCCTTAGCTCTCTCAAGAGAAAGGGAGATTCCAGGCCCCTGAATCACTGAGTCTATGTGTTCTCTTCCTTGCAAGTTCTTTGCAATGGTCTGGGTGATCAAAGATGAAAGTAAGCTTTTATGTAGGTCTAGGCTTCTAGATGTCATTATATGACTTTTAAATTCTCTAGATTTTTCTTCTAAATGTTTACATCTTCCTTCTTTTTTTGGTGATATTTCCCAAAGAATCCAGTGTCCTGTGGCTGTCTCCTGAATTGTTAGGAGAAAAAAAATGGAATAAGCACCCAATTAGTTAAAGGTTGATTAAGTGATTTTCAACGTAGCTCATTTTCAAACAATACAACCTGAGTCAAATCTCCAGAGACTGTTTTTAAGTTGTCCTGCTTGTGATACAATTCAGGTGTTTGAGAGCCATTAGAAAATTCATGTCAGAAATCCATTGAGGCTGAAGATGGGTGTGTTCTTACTGAAGAACCTCATTCTCACTAACTGAAGAGTACTTTGTACTTTTAACAACTGTTTATAAACTAGAGCCCCATGTGGTCCAGTCTCTGCAAGTTATAGCATTCAAGTAAATACAGTCCTAGAACTATAAGGAATTAAAAGCAATTCCAATATTTTCTTGAATTTCTCACAAGATGTCAAAGGAAAATCCATTTATAACCCACAATGATATTTCTTAAAGCCCTCTTTCTCCATTATTTTCCCTCTCAATATCAATCTTATTTGCAACTTCCTCAAAGCTCTATGTATTTCATTCTCAACCTTCAATCCTAAACTCTTCCTTTAAAAAGAATTAGCACAGACTTTCTTTTTCCTTTAGGTCTCCCCTACCCAAAGCTTTCCTGAGAACCACAGGAATCCATTCTGCACTCACCCACATGCAATCTTGTAGTGCAAGATAGTTAACACTCCATAGCCAAATCTTCACTATAGGAACTAGGAGCTGATAAATAAATGTTTCCTTGTTTCTTCCCCTGCACATTTCTTAAGCTTTTCACATTGTCCTAGAGACATAACTTGCAAGATACTTAGTATCCTTAAATAAATTCTTTTTTTTCTTTTTCCTTGCAGTACTTATAGTGAATTACGTTGTTTGCAACCAAGAACTGTTTCCAATAAAGCTTCCAATAGCAGCTATTAGAGTTCTAGTTTCCAGGTGCTTCCAAACATTGGCTATTATCAATTAAAATAAGCAAATAGGGGAGGAGCCAAGATGGCCGAATAGGAACAGCTCCGGTCTACAGCTCCCAGCGTGAGCGACGCAGAAGACGGGTGATTTCTGCATTTCCATCTGAGGTACCGGGTTCATCTCACTAGGGAGTGCCAGACAGTGGGCGCAGGTCAGTGGATGCACACACCGTGCACGAGCTGAAGAAGGGCAAGGCATTGCCTCGCTCGGGAAGCACAAGGGGTCAGGGAGTTCCCTTTCCTGGTCAAAGGGGTGACAGACGGCACCTGGAAAATCGGGTCACTCCCACCCGAATACTGCACTTTTCCAACGGGCTTAAAAAATGGCACATCATAAATGTCTTCTTTTGAAAAGTGTCTGTTCATGTCCTTCGCCCACTTTTTGATGGGGTTGTTTGTTTTTTTCTTGTAAATTTGTTTGAGTTCATTGTAGATTCTGGATATTAGCCCTTTGTCAGATGAGTAGGTTGTGAAAATTTTCTCCCATTTTGTAGGTTGCCTGTTCACTCTGATGGTAGTTTCCTTTGCTGTGCAGAAGCTCTTTAGTTTAATTAGATCCCATTTGTCAATTTTGGCTTTTGTTGCCATTGCTTTTGGTGTTTTAGACATGAAGTCCTTGCCCATGCCTATGTCCTGAATGGTATTGCCTAGGTTTTCTTCTAGGGTTTTTATGGTTTTAGGTCTAACATTTAAGTCTTTAATCCATCTTGAATTGATTTTTGTATAAGATGTTAGGAAGGGATCCAGTTTCAGCTTTCTACATATGGCTAGCCAGTTTTCCCAGCACCATTTATTAAATAGGGAATCCTTTCCCCATTTCTTGTTTTTGTCAGGTTTGTCAAAGATCAGATAGTTGTAGATATGTGGCATTATTTAAAAACACATGAAAAAATGCTCACCATCACTGGCCATCAGAGAAATGCAAATCAAAACCACAATGAGATACCATCTCACACCAGTTAGAATGGAGATCATTAAAAAGTCAGGAAACAACAGGTGCTGGAGAGGATGTGGAGAAATAGGAACACTTTTACACTGTTGGTGGGACTGTAAACTAGTTCAACCCTTGTGGAAGTCAGTGTGGTGATTCCTCAGGGATCTAGAACTAGAAATTCCATTTGACCCAGCCATCCCATTACTGGGTATATACCCAAAGGACTATAAATCATGCTGCTATAAAGACACATGCACACGTATGTTTATTGCGGCATTATTCACAATAGCAAAGACTTGGAACCAACCCAAATGTCCAACAATGATAGACTGGATTAAGAAAATGTGGCACATATACACCATGGAATACTATGCAGCCATAAAAAATGATGAGTTCACGTCCTTTGTAGGGACATGGATGAAATTGGAAATCATCATTCTCAGTAAACTATCGCAAGAACAAAAAACCAAACACCGCATATTCTCACTCATAGGTGGGAATTGAACAATGAGAACACATGGACACAGGAAGGGGAACATCACACTTTGGGTACTGTTGTGGGGTGGGGGGAGGGGGGAGGGATAGCATTGGGAGATACACCTAATGCTAGATGACAAGTTGGTGGGTGCAGCGCACCAGCATGGCACATGTATACATATGTAACTTACCTGCACATTGCGCACATGTACCATAGAGCCTAAAGTATAATAATAATAATAATAATAATAAAAAGAAAAAAACAAACAAAAAAAAACAGAAGTTGCTAGAAAAGCATAGCTTACTAAAAACACATCAATGAAACATGCTACCTTAATACTTTGGGTATCCAAACAACCAACTAAAACAAGATGAGGAACTTGTATTTCAAGATTTAGCAATGTTTACTTTTAAAAACATTTTCCTCATAAATTAAAAATAGACTTTGAAGTGAATAACTGTGCTTGAGTTATTCTTTATTATTTAATTAGTATGGTTATAGTGGTTAAGAGGGCAGCTTCTGGCCTGATTACCTGAATTTGTATCCTAGTTCTGCCACTAACTAGCTGTGTGTGGCCTTGGGCCTCTGTATCTCAGATTCCTTGGCTATAAAATAGGGATAATAATCGTATCCGTCTTGTGGTTTTGCTGTGTTAAGATCAAGCTAATAAACCTTTATTATTATCAAAAAAAAAAAAAAAAAACGGCACACCAGGAGATTATATCCCACACCTTGCTCAGAGGGTCCTATGCCCATGGAGTCTTGCTGATTGCTAACACAGCAGCCTGAGATCAAACTGCCAGGTGGCAGCGAGGCTGGGGGAGGGGCGCCCGCCATTGCCCAGGCTTGCTTAGGTAAACAAAGCAACCGGGAAGCTCAAACTGGGTGGAGCCCACCACAGCTCAAGGAGGCCTGCCTGCCTCTGTAGGCCCCACCTCTAGGGGCAGGGCACAGACAAACAAAAAGACAGCAGTAACCTCTGCAGACTTAAATGTCCCTGTCTGACAGCTTTGAAGAGAGCAGTGGTTGTCCCAGCATGCAGCTGGAGATCTGAGAATGAGCAGACTGCCTCCTCAAGTGGGTCCCTGACCCCTGACCCCCGAGCAGCCTAACTGGGAGGCACCCCCCAGCAAGGGCAGACTGACACCTCACACGGCTGGGTACTCCAACAGACCTGCAGCTGAGGGTCCTGTCTGTTAGAAGGAAAACTAACAAACAGAAAGGACATCCACACCAAAAACCCATCTGTACATCACCATCATCAAAGACCAAAAGTAGATAAAACCACAAAGATGGGGAAAAAACAGAGCAGAAAAACTGGAAACTCTAAAAATCAGAGCACCTCTCCTCCTCCAAAGGAACTCAGTTCCTCACCAGCAACAGAACAAAGCTGGACGGAGAATGACTTTGACGAGCTGAGAGAAGAAGGCTTCAGATGATCAAATTACTCCGAGCCATGGGAGGATATTCAAACCAAAGGCAAAGAAGTTGAAAACTTTGAAAAAAATTTAGAAGAATGTATAACTAGAATAACCAATACAGAGAAGTGCTTAAAGGAGCTGATGGAGCTGAAAACCAAGGCTCAAGAACGACGTGAAGAATGCAGAAGCCTCAGAAGCCGATGTGATCAAATGGAAGAAAGGGTATCAATGATGGAAGATGAAGTGAATGAAATGAAGTGAGAAGGGAAGTTTAGAGAAAAAAGAATAAAAAGAAATGAGCAAAGCCTCCAAGAAATATGGGACTATGTGAAAAGACCAAATCTACGTCTGATTGGTGTACCTGAAAGTGATGGGGAGAATGGAACCAAGTTGGAAAACACTCTGCAAGATATTATCTGGGAGAACTTCCCCAATCTAGCAAGGCAGGCCAACATTCAGATTCAGGAAATACAGAGAATGCCACAAAGATACTCCTCGAGAAGAGCAACTCCAAGACACATAATTGTCAGATTCACCAAAGTTGAAATGAAGGAAAAAATGTTAAGGGCAGCCAGAGAGAAAGGTCGGGTTACCCTCAAAGGGAAGCCCATCAGACTAACAGCGGATCTCTTGGTAGAAACTCTACAAGCCAGAAGAGAGCGGGGGCCAATATTCAACATTCTTAAAGAAAAGAATTTTCAACCCAGAATTTCATATCCAGCCAAACTAAGCTTCATAAGTGAAGGAGAAATAAAATACTTTACAGACAAGCAAATGCTGAGAGATTTTGTCACCACCAGGCCTGCCCTAAAAGAGCTCCTGAAGGAAGCGCTAAACATGGAAAGGCACAACTGGTACCAGCCACTGCAAAATCATGCCAAAATGTAAAGATCATCGAGACTAGGAAGAGACTGCATCAACTAATGAGCAAAATAACCAGCTAACATCATAATGACAGGATCAAATTCACACATAATAATATTAACTTTAAATGTAAATGGACTAAATGCTCCAATTAAAAGACACAGACTGGCAAAATTGGATAAAGAGTCAAGACCCATCAGTGTGCTGTATTCAGGAAACCCATCTCACGTGCAGAGACACACATAGGCTCAAAATAAAAGGATGGAGGAAGATCTACCAAGCAAATGGAAAGCACAAAATGGCAGGGGTTGCCATCCTAGTCTCTGATAAAATAGACTTTAAACCAACAAAGATCAAAAGAGACAAAGAAGGTCATTACATAATGGTAAAGGGATCAATTCAACAAGAAGAACTAACTATCCTAAATATATATGGACCCAATACAAGAGCACCCAGATTCATAAAGCAAGTCCTGAGTGACCTACACAGAGACTTAGACTCCCACACATTAATAATGGGAGACTTTAACACCCCACTGTCAACATTAGACAGATCAATGAGACAGAAAGTCAACAAGGATACCCAGGAATTGAACTCAGCTCTGCACCAAGTGGACCTAATAGACATCTACAGAACTCTCCACCCCAAATCAACAGAATATACATTTTTTTCAGCACCACACCACACCTATTCCAAAATTGACCACATACTTGGAAGTAAAGCTCTCCTCAGCAAATGTAAAAGAACAGAAATTATAACAAACTATCTCTCAGATCACAGTGCAATCAAGCTAGAACTCAGGATTAAGAATCTCACTCAAAACCGCTCAACTACATGGAAACTGAACAACCTGCTCCTGAATGACTACTGGGTACATAACGAAATGAAGGCAGAAATAAAGATGTTCTTTGAAACCAACGAGAACAAAGACACAACATACCAGAATCTCTGGGATGCATTCAAAGCAGTGTGTAGAGGGAAATTTATAGCACTAAATGCCCAAAAGAGAAAGCAGGAAAGATCCAAAATTGACACCCTAATATCACAATTAAAAGAACTAGAAAAGCAAGAGCAAACATATTCAAAAGCTAGCAGAAGGCAAGAAAGAACTAAGATCAGAGCAGAACTGAAGGAAATAGAGACACAAAAAACCCTTCAAAAAATTAATGAATCCAGGAGCTGGTTTTCTGAAAGGATCGACAAAATTGATAGACCGCTAGCAAGACTAATAAAGAAAAAAAGAGAGAAGAATCAAATAGATGCAATAAAAAATGATAAAGGGGATATCACCACTGATCCCACAGAAATACAAACTACTATCAGAGAATATTACAAACACATCTATGCAAATAAACTAGAAAATCTAGAAGAAATGGATAAATTCCTCGACACATACACTCTCCCAAGACTAAACTAAGAAGAAGTTGAATCTCTGAATTGACCAATAACAGGAGCTGAAATTGTGGCAATAATCAATAGCTTACCAACCAAAAAGAGTTCAGGACCAGATGGATTCACAGCCGAATTCTACCAGAGGTACAAGGAGGAACTGGTACCATTCCTTCTGAAACTATTCCAATCAACAGAAAAAGAGGGAATCCTCCCTAACTCATTTTATGAGGCCAGCATCATCCTGATACCAAAGCCTGGCAGAGACACAACCAAAAAAGAGAATTTTAGACCAATATCCTTGATGAACATTGATGCAAAAATCCTCAATAAAATACTGGCAAACCGAATCCAGCAGCACATCAAAAAGCTTATCCACCATGATCAAGTGGGCTTCATCCCTGGGATGCAAGGCTGGTTCAATATACGCAAATCAATAAATGTAATCCAGCATATAAACAGAACCAAAGACAAAAACCACATGATTATCTCAATAGATGCAGAAAAGGCCTTTGACAAAATTCAAAAATGCTTCATGCTAAAAACTCTCAATAAATTAGGTGTTGATGGGACGTATCTCAAAATAATAACAGCTATCTATGACAAAACCACAGCCAATATCATACTGAATGGGCAAAAACTGGAAGCATTCCCTTTGAAAACTGGAACAAGACAGGGATGCCCTCTCTCACCACTCCTATTCAACATAGTGTTGGAAGTTCTGGCCAGGGCAATTAGGCAGTAGAAGGAAATAATGGGTATTCAATTAGGAAAAGAGGAAGTCAAATTGTCCCTGTTTGCAGATGACATGATGGTATATCTAGAAAACCCCATTGTCTCAGCCCAAAATCTCCTTAAGCTGATAAGCAACTTCAGCAAAGTCTCAGGATACAAAATCAATGTACAAAAATCACAAGCATTCTTATGCACCAATAACAGACAGAGAGCCAAATCATGAGTGAACTCCCATTCACAATTGCTTCAAAGAGAATAAAATACCTAGGAATCCAACTTACAAGGGATGTGAAGGACCTCTTCAAGGAGAACTACAAACCAATGCTCAAGGAAATAAAAGAGGATACAAACAAATGGAAGAACATTCCATGCTCATGGGTAGGAAGAATCAATATCGTGAAAATGGCCATACTGCCCAAGGTAATTTACAGATTCAATGCCATCCCCACCAAGCTACCAATGACTTTCTTCACAGAATTGGAAAAAACTACTTTCAAGTTCATATGGAACCAAAAAAGAGCCCGCATCACCAAGTCAATTCTAAGCCAAAAGAACAAAGCTGGAGGCATCACACTACCTGACTTCAAATTATACTACAAGGCTACAGTAACAAAAACAGCATGGTACTGGTACCAAAACAGAGATATAGATCAACGGAACAGAACAGAGCCCTCAGAAATAATGCCGCATATCTACAACTATCTGATCTTTGACAAACCTGACAAAAACAAGAAATGGGGAAAGGATTCCCTATTTAATAAATGGTGCTGGGAAAACTGGCTAGCCATAAATAGAAAGCTGAAACTGCATCCCTTCCTTACACCTTATACAAAAATCAATTCAAGATGGATTAAAGACTTAAATGTTAGACCTGAAACCATAAAAATCCTAGAAGAAAACCTAGGCATTACCATTCAGGACATAGGCATGGGCAAGGACTTCATTTCTAAAACACCAAAAGCAATGGCAACAAAAGCCAAAATTGACAAATGGGATCTAATTAAATTCAAGAGCTTCTGCACAGCAAAAGAAACTACCATCAGAGTGAACAGGCAACCTACAAAATGGGAGAAAATTTTCGCAACCTACTCATCTGACAAAGGGCTAATATCCAGAATCTACAATGAACTCAAAGAAATTTACAAGAAAAAAACAAACAACCCCATCAAAAAGTGGGTGAAGGATATGAACAGACACTTCTCAAAAGAAGACATTTATGCAGCCAAAAAACACATGAAAAAATGCTCACCATCACTGGCCATCAGAGAAATGCAAAACAAAACCACAATGAGATACCATCTCACACCATTTAGAATGGCAATCATTAAAAAATCAGGAAACAACAGGTGCTGGAGAGGATGTGGAGAAATAGGAACACTTTTACACTGTTGGTGGGACTCTAAACTAGTTCAACCCTTGTGGAAGTCAGTGTGGTGATTCCTCAGGGATCTAGAACTAGAAATGCCATTTGACCCAGCCATCCCATTACTGGGTATATACCCAAAGGACTGTAAATCATGCTGCTATAAAGACACATGCACACGTATGTTTATTGTGGCATTATTCACAATAGCAAAGACTTGGAACCAACCCAAATGTCCAACAATGATAGACTGGATTAAGAAAATGTGGCACATATACACCATGGAATACTATGCAGCCATAAAAAATGATGAGTGTATGTCCTTTGTAGGGACATGGATGAAATTGGAAATCATCATTCTCAGTAAACTATCGCAAGAACAAAAAACCAAACACCGCATATTCTCACTCATAGGTGGGAAGTGAACAATGAGAACACATGGACACAAGAAGGGGAACATCACACTCTGGGGACTGTTGTGGGGTGGGGGGAGGGGGGAGGGATAGCATTGGGAGATATAAGTATAATAATAATAAAATAAAATAAAATAAAATGAAGAATTTCTCTAGTATATATACCCTGGAGTAGAATTCCTTGGTCATATAGTATGTAGGTTATCAGTGTTCCTAGATACTACCAAATATTTGTTCAAAGCGATTTGACCATTTTAAACTCCCACCAGGAGTTTATGAAAGTTCTCTTTCCATACATTTTTGCAAACATAGTTTCCAAACATAGTTTCAGATGTTTTAATGTTATTTTATATAAGGTGTGAGATGGTATTGTACTGTTGTTCAATGTACAGGTCCTAAGGAGTGTTTTTGAACTGGAAATAAATGTTTCTATTCAAAAAAAAATAAGCAAATAGCATGAAACAAAACACCTTTTAGGGTCCAACCTTATATGACAAGAAAAGTAAATAAGTTTCTCCAGAGTCCCCCCAGTTGAGCTAGCTCTTAACTGTGAGCTATAAGCTGGGTGAGGATTCTCATATGAACCAGGGCTCATAGGAATTTAGCTGGATGGCTATTTCCCTCTTTTAATTACTCTGATCATTTTGTATTATGACCCTCAAGTCTTATGGGATGCTTGGTGGAAAACATATAATTTTGTAAAGCGTGACTGTTTCTGGTTAAGTTAACTAGAGGAGGGATTTTTCTGACCTGCTGATTCCTTCTCAGTGAGAACCTGTATCCAAAAGCATTTATCTAAATTTATTTGCCTCATAATGGATTCTCACACATGTGTACCCCTATTAGCGGAGCAAATTCATTCTCTTCAGGGTCTGATGGTAGAAGAAGTGGCACAATTCAACTTTAAAATAGCTCTGAAATTGTTTTTATCAAAACATTAGTTTAAACCTTAAATTTTACATTTTGTTCCCTAAAATGCCAATGTCTACTTTTACATAAAAATAATAAATAGAATTACTTACTAAGGGACTTCCAATTACATAAAATAGATGAAACAATACATTTGTCTTTGCTCCATCTCAAAATGTCATGAAAAATGTTATGCAACATCAACCTAAAAAGAGAGAGAGATCAAAGAAATGCCAGCCAAACTGGAGAAGATGGAAATCAATTGATTAAAACTAACCTAGGCTGGGCACAGTGGCTCACACCTGTAATCCCAACCCTTTGGGAGGCCAAGGCAGGAGGATTGCTTGAGTCCAGGAGTTCAAAACCAGCCTGGGCAACATGGCAAAACCCCATCTCTACAAAAAACACAGAAATTAGCTAAGTGGGGTGGCACAAGCCTCTAGTCCCATCAGGAGGCTGAGGTGGGAGCATCGCTTGAGCCCAGGATGTCAAGGCTTCAGTGAGCTGAGATTACACCACTACACTCCAGCCTTGGCAACAGCAAGACCCTGTCTTAAAATACAAACAACAACAACAACAACAAAACAAAATAACCTAGCTGAGTAGAAAAGTTAAGATTTAAAGTGACAACAGAGGAGAATGCCAAGCGAACAAAAATTCAGATTTGGTACACAAACTTCTAGGGATGGCCAGGAATCGATGCACCTGTATCTCTAAAAGCAGAGTTGAAGATTGGGAAGAAAAGCAGAAGAAAGTGGTTGAAAGTCCATTTAGGGAGCACTTAGATCCTACTTTACCTGTGCTTCCAGGTGGCCCTCAATCCCTAATCTTAGAAGCAGATGGAAGGTTTATTTCATGAAAAAAACTAAAACAGAACCACTGAGCAATGGTTGACTGAGCAAACTGTGGGATGGAAGCCACCTACTGAAAAGAGGGGGATTAAGTAAGACTCTACATGTTGAACATAGCTACCTAGCCTTGTTCCTTCATGCAGCTCCCAAAATGCTGGCAGCCATATACTCCCCAGAAAATCTGACCCTAGAGAAAAGGCCTAAAAAATGACATCTATGGAACACCAAGTGAAAAATCCAGGTGACTGGCCCCTGTTGCACAGCAAGGGCAGGATGGGAGCCATAAGCCTAGGGTGTGAGCAATGAAGAACTGTTTATAGATAATTTAAAACCAATAATTAAATTGATTAAAAGTTGGTTTGCTTTTTATTTTTACTCTGTGCAGGAGTCCTGAGTAACATGGCTCAACTTCAGTGATACAGTACTCCTCCAAAAAAAATCTTTTCTGGGTCTAAGTTTTGCAAGTGCTGTGACTATAATTGAATATTAGTAACATAAATGTAAACTTCAACTTGGCACATTTTAGTGTTCTACCTGAAAGTTCATTCAGAAAACTCCCTGTTATTCAGTCAATTTCCAACTAACACAAACTCAGCTGTATATGTTACCTTTGAGAGTAAGTTCAAAGGGCCAAATTCTTCCACTTTGATTTAGCTCAGTCCATGTCTCCAATCCCTGTGGCACTACATATTCCTGTGTTTAAGCAGTAGATCAAAAAACAAACACCGGGGCGGGGGGGGGGAGCCAAGATGGCCGAATAGGAACAGCTCCAGTCTACAGCTCCCAGCATAAACAACGCAGAAGACGAGTTATTTCTGCATTTCCAACTGAGGTACTGGGTTCATCTCACTGGGGAGTGCTGGACAGTGGGGGCAGGACAGTGGGTGCAGCGCACTGTGCATGAGCCGAAGTAGGGCGAGGCATCGCCTCACCCGAGAAGCGCAAGGGGTCAGGGAATTCCCTTTCCTAGTCAAAGAAAGGGGTGACAGAGGGCACCTAGAAAATCGGGTCAATCCCACCCTAATACTGCACTTTTTCAATGGGCTCAACAAATGGCACACCAAGAGATTATATCCTGCACCTGGCTCAGAGGGTCCTATGCCCACAGAGCCTCGCTCATTGCTAGCACAGCAGTCTGAGATCAAACTGCAAGGCGGCAGCGAGGCTGGGGGAGGATTGCCCACCATTGCCCAAGCTTGAGTAGGTAAACAAAGTGGCTGGGAAGCTGGAACTGGGTGGAGCCCACCACAGCTCACGGAGGCCTGCCTGCCTCTGTAGGCTCCACCTCTGGGGGCAGGGCACAAACAAAAGACAGCAATAACCTCTGCAGATTTAAATGTCCCTGTGTGACAGCTTTGAAGAGAGCGGTGGTTCTCCCAGCACACAGCTTGAGATCTGAGAACGGGCAGACTGCCCCCTCAAGTGGGTCCCTGACCCCCGAGTAGCCTACCTGGGAGGCACCCCCCCCAAGTAGGGATGGACTGACACCTCATACGGCCGGGTACTCCTCTGAGACAAAACTTCCAGAGGAACGATCAGGCAGCAGCACTTGTGGTTCACCAATTTCTGCTGTTCTGCAGCCACTGCTGCTGATACCCAGGAAAACAGGGTCTGGAGTGGACCTCCAGCAAACTCCAATAGACCTGCAGCTGAGGGTCCTGACTGTTAGAAGGAAAACTAACCAACAGAAAGGACATCCACACCAAAAACCCATCTGTACGCCACCATCATCAAAGACCAAAGGTAGATAAAACCACAAAGATGGGGAAAAAACAGAGCAGAAAAACTGGAAACTCTAAAAATCAGAGTGCCTCTCCTCCTCCAAAGGAACACAGCTCCTCACCAGTAATGGAACAAAGCTGGACAGAGAATGACTTTGACAAGTTGAGAGAAGAAGGCTTCAGAAGATCAAACTACTCCAAGCTAAAGGAGGAAGTTCGAACCAATGGCAAAGAAGTTAAAAACTTTGAAAAACAATTAGACAAATGGATAACTAGAATAACCAATGCAGAGAAGTCCTTAAAGGACCTGATGGAGCTGAAAACCACTGCATGAGAACTACGTGACAAATGCACAAGCCTCAGTAACCAATGCGATCAACTGGAAGAAAGGGTATCAGCGATGGAAGACAAAATGAATGAAATGAAACATGAAGAGATGTTTAGAGAAAAAAGAATAAAAAGAAATGAACAAAGCCTCCAAGAAATATGGGACTATGTGAAAAGACCAAATCTACATCTGATTGGTATACCTGAAAGTGACGGGGAGAATGGAACCAAGTTGGAAAGCACTGCAGGATATTATCCAGGAGAACTTCCCCAACATAACAAGGCAGGCCAACATTCAAATTCAGGAAATACAGAGAACGCCACAAAGATACTCCTCGAGAAGAGGAACTCCTAGACACATAATTGTCAGACTCACCAAAGTTGAAATGAAGGAAAAAATGTTAAGGACAGCCAGAGAGAAAGGTCGGGTTACCCTCAAAGGGAAGCCCATCAGACTAACAGCGGATCTCTCGGCAGAAACTCTACAAGCCAGAAGACAGTGGGGGCCAATATGCAAAATTCTTAAAGAAAACAATTTTCAACCCAGAATTTCATATCCAGCCAAACTAAGCTTCATAAGTGAAGGAGAAATAAAATACTTTACAGACAAGCAAATGCTGAGAGATTTTGTCACCACCAGGCCTGCCCTAAAAGAGCTCCTGAAGGAAGCACTAAACATGGAAAGGAACAACCAGTACCAGCCACTGCAAAAACATGCCAAAATTGCAAAGACCATCAAGGCTAGGAAGAAACTGCATCAACTAACGAGCAAAATAACCAGCTAACATCATAATGACAGGCTCAAATTCACACATAACAATACTAACCTTAAATGAAAGTGGGCTAAATGCTCTAATTAAAAGGCACAGACTGGTAAAGTGGATAAAGAGTCAAGACCCATCAGTGTGCTGTATTCAGGAACCCATCTCATGTGCAGAGACATGTATAGGCTCAAAATAAAGGGATGGAGGAAGATCTACCAAGCAAATGGAAACCAAAAAAAGGCAGGGGTTGCAATCCTAGTCTCGGACAAAACAGACTTTAAACCAACAAAGATCAAAAGAGACAAAGAAGGCCATTACACAATGGTAAAGGGATCAATTCAACAAGAACTAACTATCCTAAATATATATGCACCCAATACAGGAGCACCCAGATTCATAAAGGAAGTCCTTAGTGACCTAAAAAGAGATGTAGACTCCCACACAATAATAATGGGAGACTTTAACACCCCACTGTCAACATTAGACAGATCAACGAGACAGAAAGTTAACAAGGATATCCAGGAATTGAACTCAGCTCTGCACCAAGCGGACCTAATAGACATCTACAGAACTCTCCACCCCAAATCAACAGAATGTACATTCTTTTCAGCACCACACCACACCTATTCAAAAATTGACCACATACTTGGAAATAAAGCTCTCCTCAGCAAATGTAAAAGAACACAAATTACAACAAACTGTCTCTCAGACCACATTGCAGTCAAATTAGAACTCAGCATTAAGAAACTCACTCAAAACCTCAAAACCGCTCAACTACATGGAAACTGAACAACCTGCTCCTGAATGACTACTGAGTACATAACAAAATGAAGGCAGAAATAAAGGTGTTCTTTGAAACCAACGAGAACAAAGACACAACATACCAGAATCTCTGGGACACTTTCAAAGCAGTGTGTAGAGGGACATTTATAGCACTAAATGCCCACAAGAGAAAGCAGTAAAGATCCAAAATTGACACCCTAATATCACAATTAAAAGAACTAGAAAAGCAAGGGCAAACACATTCAAAAGCTAGCAGAAGGCAAGAAATAACTAAGATCAGAGCAGAACTGAAGGAGATAGAGACACAAAAAAACCTTCAAAAAATCAATGAATCCAGGAGCTGGTTTTTTGAAAAGGTCAACAGAATTGATAGACCGCTAGCAAGACTAATGAAGAAGAAAAGAGAGAAGAATCAAATAGACACAATAAAAAATGATAAAGGGGATATCACCACCAATCCCACAGAAATACAAACTACTATCAGAGAATACTGTAAACACCTCTATGCAAATAAACTAGAAAATCTAGAAGAAATGGATAAATTACTGCACACATACACCCTCCCAAGACTAAACCAGGAAGAAGTTGAATCTCTGAATAGACCAATAACAGACTCTGAAATTGAGGCAATAATTAATAGCTTACCAACCAAAAAAACTCCAGGACCAGATGGATTCACAGCCGAATTCTACCAGAGGTAAAAGGAGGAACTGGTACCATTCCTTCTGAAACTATTCCAATCAACAGAAAAAGAGGGAATACTCCCTGACTCATTTTATGAAGCCAGCATCATCCTGATACCAAAGCCTGGCAGAGACACAACAACAAAAGAGAATTTTAGACCAATATCCCTGATGAACATTGATGTAAAAATCCTCAATAAAATACTGGCAAACTGAATCCAGCAGCACATCAAAAAGCTTATCCACCATGATCAAGTGGGCTTCATCCCTGGGATGCAAGGCTGGTTCAACATACGAAAATCAATAAACGTGATACAGCATATAAACAGAACCAAAGACAAAAATCACATGATTATCTCAATAGATGCAGAAAAGGCCTTTGACAAAATTCAGCAGTGCTTCATGCTAAAAACTCTCAATAAATTAGGTATTGATGGCAAAATAATAAGAGCTATTTATGACACACCCACAGCCAATATCATACTGAATGGACAAGAACTGGAAGCATTCCCTTTGAAAACTGGAACAAGACAGGGATGCCCTCTCTCACCACTCCTATTCAACATAATGTTGGAAGTCCTGGCCAGGGCAATCAGGCAGGAGAAGGAAATAAAGGGCATTCAGTTAGGAAAAGAGGAAGTCAAATTGTCCCTGTTTGCAGATGATATGATTGTATATCTAGAAAACCTCATTGTCTCAGCCGAAAATCTCCTTAAGCTGATAAGCAACTTCAACAAAGTCTCAGGATACAAAATCAATGTACAAAAATCACAAGCATTCTTATGCACCAATAACAGACAAACAGAGAGCCAAATCATGAGTGAGCTCCCACTCACAATTGTTTCAAAGAGAAGAAAATACCTAGGAATCCAACTTACAATGGATGTGAAGGACCTCTTCAAGGAGAACTACAAACTGCTGCTCAATGAAATAAAAGAGGATACAAACAAATGGAAGAACAGTCCATGCTCATGGGTAGGAAGAATCAATATCGTGATAATGGCCATACTGCCAAAGGTAGTTTATAGATTCAATGCCATCCCCATCAAGCTACCAATGACTTTCTTCACAGAATTGGAAAAAACTACTTTCAAGTTCATATGGAACCAAAAAAGAGCCTGCATTGCCAAGTCAATCCCAAGCCAAAAGAACAAAGCTGGAGGCATCATGCTACCTGACTTCAAACTATACTACAAGGCTACAGTAACCAAAACAGCATGGTACTGATACCAAAACAGAGATATAGACCAATGGAACAGAACAGAGCCCTCAGAAATAATGCCACATATCTACAACTATCTGATCTTGGACAAACCTGACAAAAACAAGCAATGGGGAAAAGATTCCCTATTTAATAAATGGTGCTGGGAAAACTGGCTAGCCATATGTAAAAAGCTGAAACTGGATCCCTTCCTTACACCTTACACAAAAATTAATTCAAGATGGATTAAAGACTTAAATGTTAGATCTAAAACTATAAAAACCCTAGAAGAAAACCTAGGCAATACCATTCAGGACATAGGCATGTGCAAGGACTTCATTTCTAAAACACCAAAGCAATGGCAACAAAAGCCAAAATTGACAAATGGGATCTAATTAAACTAAAGAGCTTCTGCACAGCAAAAGAAACTACCATTGGAGTGAACAGGCAACCTACAGAATGGGAGAAGATTTTTGCAATCTATGCATCTGACAAAGGGCTAATATCTAGAATCTACAATGAACTCAAAGAAATTTATAAGAAAAAACAAACAATCCCATCAAAAAGTGGGTGAAGGATATGAACAGACACTTCTCAAAAGAAGACATTTATGCAGCCAACAGACACATGAAAAAATGCTCATCATCACTGGCCATCAGAGAAATGCAAATCAAAACCACAATGAGATACCATCTCACACCATTTAGAATGGAGATCATTAAAAAGTCAGGAAACAACAGGTGCTGGAGAGGATGTGGAGAAATACAAATGCTTTTACACTGTTGGTGGGACTGTAAACTAGTTCAACCATTGTGGAAGTCAGTGTGGTGATTCCTCAGGGATCTAGAACTAGAAATACCATTTGACCCAGCCATCTCATTACTGGGTATATACCCAAAGGATTATAAATCATGCTGCTAAAAAGACACATGCACAGGTATGTTTATTGTGGCACTACTCATGATAGCAAAGACTTGGAACCAACCCAAATGTCTGACAATGATAGACTGGATTAAGAAAATGTGGCACATATACACCATGGAATACTATGCAGCCATAAAAAATGAGTTCATGTCCTTTGTAGGGACATGGATGAAGCTGGAAACCATCATTCTCAGCAAACTATTGCAAGGACAAAAAATCAAACACTGCATGTTCTCACTCATAGATGGGAATTGAACAATGAGAACACATGGACACAGGAAGGGGAACATCACACACCAGGGACTGTTGTGGGGTGGGGAGAGGGGGGAGGGATAGCATTAGGAGATATACCTAATGCTAAATGACGTGTAAATGGGTGCAGCACACCAACATGGCACATGTATACATATGTAACAAACCTGCACATTGTGCACATGTATCCTAAAACTTAAAGTATAATAATAATAAAATAAAATAAAATTTAAAAATAAATAAATAAATAAAAATAAAAATAAAAATAAAAACACCACCACCACCAAGTAATTGTGAAGAAAAAGAATCCTTGAATTACTTAATTTTGTCATTCTACATAACCACTTGGAGTTTTTATTTATGTTTACAAATTAAAGCAGTGACACAGAGAACTGTGAAGAATAATACTTTTGTTTGGCAATTGCAAAATTTATTTTATACATAAAATATTTCACTTAATTTGAATAAAATCTTTAAAACAGAAATTTATTCTTTCTATTCATTGTTTTTCAGCTAAAGAACTAACCAAAAAATAACTGATTTTATCATTACTGACAATAATTTTGCTATATATGTACACATATAGACACATATATGTATTATAATAAATAAATATATTCATACATGTGCATAAATTGATCTGATCCAGATATTAAATATGCTAGGTACACCCCTGATTTGAACCCTACCTTACTCCTGTATCAGCACAGTCAGCAATGATCATCAGATACGTGAAATAAATACAAAGACCAAAATTAACAAACCAAAAAGAAACCTGGATGAAACAGAGACCATGCAGAGAAAGAAGGAAACTTAAACCTCAACCTAAAATTCTCAGAGACAAAAGAAAATATTGCCTTCTTGATGAGGAATAATAAGAATAGTATATTATTTTAGAAAGAAAAGAAAGGAACTTTCTGAGCATAAGAAAGAATTGTTGGAATAAGAAATATGGAGGCAAAAATCTTAAACATAGAATAAAAAGAGGGTAAAGTTGAGAACATCTTAAAGGAAATAGGACCAAAAAATAACACAATGGAAAATAGGAGAGAAAAGGTTTTTTAAAATAGAGGATTGATTTGGATGGTCTGGCCTCTGACTAATAGGCATTCCAGAAAGAACACCAAGTAAACAGATGGAAGTAAAAATCAGACAATATAGAGAACTTTCCCAGAACTAAAGGCCATGAGTTTCCAAATTGAAATGTCCTACCAAGTGCTCAGAACAATAAATGAAAAACAAACCACACCAAAGCAAACCACTGTGAAATTTCTAAATATTAGGAATAAAAAGAAATCCTAAGAAATTTCAGACAGAAAAACCAGGCATATACTAAGAGTCAGGTGTCAATAAGACACTGAATTTTTCAAAAGCACTCTGAAATGAAGATGTTGGAGCAATGCTAGCAATATTCTAACTTTTTAAAATATTTTAATCTAAAATTCTATTATCAGCATAATCAAGTGTAAATGTACAATAAAAAATTTTCTGATGGCCAAGGTCTCAAAAAATATTACCTCCCATGTAACCCTATGTCAGAAAGCTACTGACACATGGCTTCACAAAAATAAGACAGTAAACAGAGACATGCAGAAAATGAGAAATATAGTTTCAGAAGAGCTGTGAAGAGACGTCTAAGAATAACAATAATGGGAATACCCAGATCTGCACCTATGCAGCAGGCCTGGAAATTCCTGCAGTTCAGATTACAACAGGAAAATGAAATACTCCAGAAGAAATATCACCAAGGAAAGAAGTGGAATCAATTTCTAAAACCATCTTCTCCTGGAGAATGTGGAAACTAATTAGTATAGGTGCATAACACTAGACAGATTTATTTAGAGAAAGAGATAATTTAAACTCCAAGAAAAACAAAAAGCTGGTACAAGAAAGAAAAGTAGTCATGGTGAGCTGTGAGTAATATTTACATCAACCTAATAATGTAAATATTGAGTGCTAATTTAAAAAATAATTATGACATAACTGCCTTGGGTGAATGACACTGGAGAGAAGTTGGTGTGTTTATGAGTTGTATTAGTCCATTCTTGCATTGCCATAAAAAAAACTAACTGAGACTGGGTAATTTATAAAGCAAAGAGGCTTAATTGGCTCACAGTTCTGTGGGTGGGCTGTACAAGTTTTGGCTTACGGGGAGGCCTCAAGAAATTTACTGTATTAGTCCATTTTTATGCTGCTGATAAAGACATACCTGAGTCTGGGCAATTTACAAAAGAATGAGATTTAATGGACTTACAGTGCCACATGGCTGGGAAGGCATCACAATTATAGCAGAAGGTGAAAGGCACATCTCACATGGTGGCAAACAAAAGAAGAGAGCTTGTGCAGGGAGACTCCCATTTTTAAAACCATCAGATCTTGTGAGACTTATTCACTATCATGAGAACAGCACAGAAAAGACCTGTCCTCATGATCCAATTACCTTCCACCCAGTTCCTCCCACAACACATGGGAATTCAAGATAAGATTTGGGTGGAGACACAGCCAAATTACATCACTTACAACCATGGTAGAAGCCAAAGAGGAAGGAGCCATCATCCTTATATGGCAGAACAGGAGAGAAAGAGGGGCGATGGGGAAGATGCCACATACTTTTAAACAACCAAGTCTCTGAGCACTCACTCAGTATCACAAGAGCAGCACTGAGGGGGTATCTGCTCCCATGATTCAACCACCTCCCATGAGGCCCCTCCTCCAAGACTGGGGATTACAAATTAACATGAGATTTGGGTGGAGACACAGAGCCAAATCATATCATTCTGCCCCTGGCCCCTCCCAAATCTCACATCTTTCTCACATTTCAAAACACAATCATGCCTTTCCAACAGTACCCCAAAGTCTTAACTCATTTTAGCATTAACTGAAAAGTCCACCATCCAAAGTCTCATCTGAGACAAGATAAATCCCTTCCACCTATGAGCCTGTAAAATCAAAAACAAGTTAGTTACTTCCAAGATACAATGATGGTATATGCATTGGGTAAATAGTCTCTTTCCAAAAGCGAGAAATCAGCCAAAACAAAGGGACTTCAGGCCCCATGCTATTCTGAAACCCGGCAGGGCAGTAATTAAATCTTAAAGCTCAAAAAAAATCTCCTTTGACTCATGCATGTCTCACATCCAGATCACACTGATACAAACTGTGGGTTTCCCAGGTCTTCAAGTAGCTCTGCCCCTATGGCTCTGCAAGATACAGTCCCCATGGCTGCTTTCATGGGCTGGCATTCAGTGCCTGCAGCTTTACCAGGCACACACTGCAAGCTGTTGGTGGATCTACTATTCTGGGTTCTGGATGACAGTGGTCCTCTTCTCACAGCTCCACTAGGTGATGCCCCAGTAGGGACTCTGTGTGGGGACTCCAGCCCAACATTTCCCCTCTGCACTGCTCTAGTAGGGATTCTTCATGAGGGCTCTACCTCTGCAGCAGAATTCTGCTTGGACATACAGGCATTTCCATACATCCCCTGAAATCAAGGCAGAGGCTCCCAAAACTCAACTCTTGTCCTCTGCGCACCCACAGGCTTAACACCATGTGGAAGGCTTGGCAGCTTCCAGCTTGTCCCCTCTGGAGCAGTGGCCTGAGATGTATCTGGGACACTTTAGCCAAAGCTGGAACAGCCGGGATGCAGGGAGCAGTGCCCCAAGGTTGCGCCAGGCAGCAGGGCCCTGGGCCCAGCCCACAGAACCATTCTTTCCTCCTAGGCCTCTGGGCCTGTGATGGGAAAGGCTGCTGCAAAGCTCTCTGAAATCCCTTCCAGAAATTTTCCCCATTGTCTTGGCTATTAATATTCGGCTCCTCTTTACTTATGCAAATTTCTGCAGCTGTCTTGAATTCCTCCCCAGAAAATGGGTTATTCTTTTCTACCACATGGCCGGGCTGCAAATTTTCCAAACTTTTATGGTCTGCTTTCTTTTTAGATATAAGTTCCAGTTTAGGTCATTTCTTGGCATATGCATATGATTATAGGATTTTCAAAGCAGCCAGGCCACATCATGAACCCTTTGCTGCTTAGAAATTTCTTCCACCAGATACCATAAATCATCTCTCTCAAGGTCAAAGTTCCTCAGATCTCTAGAACAGGGCACAATGCTGCCAGTTTTTTGTTTGTTTGTTTTATTTTGTTTTTTTGTTTTTTCTTGCTAAAGAATAGCAAGAGTGACCTTTACTCCATTTCCCAATAAGTTCTGCATCTCTATCTGAAACTACCTCAGCCTGTACTTCACTGTCCCTATCACTATCAGCATTTTGGTCACAACCATTCAACAAGTCTCTAGGAAGTTCCAAACTTTCTCACGTCTTCCTGTCTTCTTCTGAGCCCTCTAAACTGTTCCAACGTCTGCCCATTACCCGGTTCCAAAGTCCCTTCCACATTTTCAGATCTCTTTATAGCAATACCCAATTTCTCTGGTACCAATTTTCTGTGTTAGTCTGTTCTCACACTGCTACCTGAGACTGGGCAATTTATAAAGAAAAGAAGTTTACTTGGCTCACATGACTGCAGGCTGTACAGGTTTCTGCTTATGGGGAGGCCTCAGAAAACTTACAGTCATGGCAGATGGTGAAGAGGAAGGAGGCACTGTCCTCATATGATGAAGCAGGAGAGAGAAACAGGGGAGGTGCCACACTTTTAAACAACCAATCTTCAAGCACTCACTCACTATCATGAGAGCAGCATTGAGGGGGAAATCTGTCTCCATGATCCAACCACCTCCCACCAGGCCCCTTCTCCAACACTAGGGATGACAATTCAACATGAGATTTGGGTGGGGACACAGAGCCAAGCCATATCATGAGTTATTTAAGGTATTTAAATTTTTATCTTTTATAAGAAAAGTCAATAATTATAATGAGAAGTAGCAGTATCATATTATTTAGAAATACAGAACTACATATTAAGGAATAAAGCTAAAATAAACAAAAACAGCTGTCTCTGGGGAATCTGACTTAGGATGGGAAGGTAGGAAACTGATATTTCTAATTCTTATCTACTATTTAGCTTTTTATAATTCTGTATATGTATTGCTTTTGGCAACATATTTAAAAGGGAGAAACAGGAAACCAGAATTTTATTGGAAACTCCCAAGTTTAATATCTGTTAAAAATTAATACAAAATTAACAGATAGAAAGGTAGGAGGACACCTCAGTGTTCAAACAACGTACCTCCCTAACTAGCCTCTCTATGCCAGATCAGGCATCTGGGCCACAGGAAGGTTTTGAAGGGTAGAAAAGTAATACTTATCAAGCACCTAGTGCATGCTAGCACCATTAGAGAAGATTTTCAGAGATCATTCTGCTTCATCTTCACCACGACCCTGTGGAGTAGAGAAATTATTTTACAGATGAAGGACTAAGTCTTTGAAGGATGAAGAACATAATTGCAAGCACTCATTTATATTTCCGATTGTGAACTTCAGAGGACTGTGGACGGCATCTGACAACTGATTCTCATCACAACTCAGATGTGTGGAGTCATTTTACATATGAGAAAATTGAGACCCACCAAGGTCAATGACTGACTTTGTCATACAATGAGTAAGCAGCAGAGCTGCAATGTGGCCCCAGACTCCAATTACAACTCCCTACTCTGAGCCTTTGGGAGACACAAACTGTGTCTTCTCCCTGTTTGTACCCCCAGCACCTCATACACTGTGCACGGCACATACGAAATGCTCACTGAAAGTCTATTGACTGAAGCAGGCAAGGCTCTGAAGGGGTCTCACCTAGTTCATTAGCCCATTAGCACAGGTTGATTCCAGTAGAATCAAGCTCCCAACCTTCCTCTTTCTAGGCACCATGCATGTGACTTGTACAAGGGCTGTCTGGATGCAGCTTCTGCAAGGGAAGGCCCTTTCTCCAGAACAAGAGAGAACCATTTAGCTCACCTTTAAGTGGCCCCAAAAATGTCAATTTACAGCTCTCCAGTCCAGGACTTAACACTGAAATGTCACACACTTTAAATTACAGGACAAGAGAATTTTCACTCTCACAAAATAGCAAAATTAAATCTTTAGTGCCAAAAATAAAATAAAGCTATGTAAACAATTTTGGAGCCCACAGAACTTTTGAAAAGGTTAACAAACTGTGAAATCATGGAGATAAAAATCAGACACCCTGAGGGGGAACAGCAGGGCCCCCAGTCCAACCTCCTCACCCTGAGTCATGGAGAGACCAGTTTCCACTCTGTGAGTCCAGGAAGCAGGGGGTATGGAGCTAATGCATGTCTCCTGCTCCACGCTGGCTCTTAGGGCAACACTTGGAACATGGGATGAGTAAATTCTCCAACATATGAAATTGTTGGGAAATTGGGTTCATTCTCGTAGTTTCCCTTGGCCGATTCCACATCTCTGGGCAGGAATCGGAATTACACACCTTATCACTAGGGCTTCCACAATAATAAATTTAAAATTATTCCCAAGAAAAAAGTACTTGTATGGATTAAGTACTGTAGAGCATTCACAAAGAGCAGGGTGGATTACAAAATATTTCCAAAAGATCCTCTTTCTTGTCTAAGAACTTTACGGTAATGGTGATGTTAGCAGGATTCTGTTCTGCTCTTAATCAGAAAAATTTGGAGTCAGTTAACTTTATTGCTCACAGAGATGCTTCCTAAGACTAGAGAGATGATGGAATAACATCTAGAGAAGTGTATCTACCCCTAACCATGTGGCAGGGTGGTTACCTATCTAAAGTCTCTTGCCAGGTTTAAGAGGACGAGCATGTGTGAGTATGAGGAGGCTATGGCCCTATGTCCAGGAAACACAGATCTAATGTCACCCCCGACCCTCGGATCCTCAGAAAAAAAAAAAAAAAAAAAAAAAAAAAAAAAAAAAAAAAACACCAAAGTCTCCAAGCAATAGAATAGGGATAAAAGAAAAGGGTACAATTCTATAGACATTCATAGCTTTCCTGTAACAGTCTTCCTTGTTCTCCTGACACTGGCTCACAGGAATTTCTGAAGAACCTACTGCAGGCCCTCTGGAATACCAAATTTTTCCAGCCCTGCTCTCCGAACACAAGTTGCACAAAACTGCAAGGGTAGTTTTATATTTCTAACCGTAAGTATTAAACCAGGTGGCTACTAGGCCTCCCTAGGGCCAGCAGGTTGACCCACTTCCATTCCCACTTCTGTTAAAAGTCTATTAAAGACCAATAGATAAAGCACCACAAAAATGCACATTTTTTTAACTCATTCATACTTGGCATGGAAATCTCTGATTTTAACCAACATTACAAGGGAAACACTTGGATCATGGGGGCTGGTATATCTTAGAGAAAGTCATGCAAGCAAGACTGAACCGCCTATATACATCTTCACGAATGTTCTCTGGCTATCTTTGCTCAAGAATCCTTGAAACCATGCAGTATTTCCTGGAAAAAAATCTCTCTTTCCTCCTTACTCAAACTTGAGGTGATGTAACCATCCTGTGTTAGGGCAGAATTATCAGCTTTAGAAATAGTTTGTCTTACAGGCTTTTTGCGTTTGGGAGAAGAGTGGTTGCTGTGCTTGCCTGGCTTTGAGGACTGTCAGTCCTTTCACTGTTCTGCAAATCGACAGTCCCGAAGTGCATTAATGCTTCAAATCAAAATTATCTCCATCATATTTTTCATATTTGCCACCCCCAAAGCATCTGAAATGCTGCTGAGTACATTTGACCTTTTCTGGTGCAATTCAAGCTCAATAAATAAAACTTCACCTCTGGAATCTTTCTGTGCAAACACAAGCTTTATAATAAAGGTTGTCTCTATATTGATGGTGGAATCAGATATGGCACAACTACCCTAAAAGAGAATCTGGGACTCTGTAGTGTAGTAAAAGCCTGCAAATAATTATATCTGAGGTCACCCTTCACTTCCAACAACTTATTCTGTGGTAATTAGGAGTGTTCCTAAAGATGCTTACGCCAGCAGTTTTTATGATGGGAAAAATTTGAAATCAATCCAAAGTTTCATTAATAAGACATTGTTTCAATTAATTATTAATCTTTGTATGATGCGTGGATATATATTAAAGGTAAAATCAGTAGGATTATCTAATGTACTGGATACACAGTGAGAGACATAGAAAGAGTGAAGTTTCGGCCTGAATAACTTTAAAACATGAGAGTGCCACTTACTGAGTTAGGAAATGCTGGAGGAGGAGCAGCTATAGGGGTAATCAAAAGGATGTTTGCCCAAGTTCATGATCATGATCCCAGTTTACACTCAGATGTGCTTACTGGCTCTGGGCCAGGCACAGCTGTACTGTTTGACAGTTATATTCACTCATTTAATTATCAGAGTAATTCTTAGAGATAGATTACTATGATTGCATCTGGGATTATGATTTACTTTTTATATCTAAATATTCCAAATATCTAAATATTCCTTTACAGTGAATATGTGTACCTTATATTATAAAGGCAAGTTGAATGTGTGTGTGTGATCACCCCAGTGACAAATAATGATACATCTATCAATTTTAGTACTCACTGAGTCCCTAGTGATTGCTCAATCTAGGTTGCTATGAGATTGTTTCACAAGTGATCTTTCAGTTCAGCAGTTTTCAACTTTTTTTTCCTGCCAGGCAAGATGAGTTCATATGCAAGACTCAGTCCCATGGAAACCCCAAAGTAATACATAGTTCCCTGTACCCTAGTTGTAATTAAACCCCCTTTTCCTCTCACTTTTAAAAACACTGGACTTCAAATGAAAGAAATAAAAATATTAAAGGGATAACTTTGAATCTGCTCTAATTGTTTTCATGTGAAATTTTGCAACTAGATTACTTTATCTATTATACCTAATACATCTGAACACATTATTTGCAACACATCCCAAAAAATGGAGACTCACCAGTGTGTCCTTATATCAGGCTGAGAGCCTCTGGTTTAGATGATTGTATGAATCAGATTCCTAGATGGTACTCATTTTTTTTTAAGTTGGGATCTCACTCTGTCACCCAGGCTGGAGTGCAGTAGTGCAATCGTAGCTCACTACAACCTCAAACTCCTAGGCTCAAGCAATCCTCATGCTTCAGTATCTCAAAGTCTTGTGATTACAGGCATGAACCACTGCACCCAGCCTGATTTTCTTTTCAACATTTTATAAATGAGAGCTCTTATTTAGTTCTGTCTTTTCTCTCCAATCACTAGGATTCCACCACAAGTTTGGCTGTTTTGTCCAACAATTTTCATCTATGTGAACACATGCAATGAAGTACAGAGAGCTGGAGTGATTATAGCTCCTTACACTAACTAAGGAGACATTTGAGACAGGGGTCCCCACTAACTACCATGATACTCTCCCTTCTAGAGACTTGCGCAACTCTACCTGCCATGAGAATAACAGATTTGCATGGAATTCTGACTGTGCTCTGTTGCTATCTGATATTTTCAGGGTACATAAGTGGGAGATGAAACAATCATATTCAATTTAAAATGAAAAATCAGACTGAGACCTCGGCTCATTATGCTCCTTCATTAATGCTTAGTAAGCTCCCTGATTCTGGAATTTCACCAAAAGCAGTCACATTCAATTACTATAACTCCAAAATAAATATCTATTTTTATTTTATTTTGAGAATGTAGAGAGGAATCCCATCATAACACGACTCTTATTAAATAGAATTGGATACGCCTTGGATCAAATTGAGTCTCCTGAATCGTGAACATTGGAAATGGAAAGGAATTAGAGATTACATCATCCAACACTGTCACTTAATAGATGAGGAAAAAGATTCTCAGAGAAATTGAGTGATCTGCCCAGGACCACACAGAAGTGAGGACCAGAACCCAGCTAACCTTACCCTGAGTACAGGGCTCTTTCCACCCACTAGACTATGTGACCTGCCACCGCCACTGCCACTGCTGATGGTCTCAGTTGGCCACACAATCATTCCCAGGAGAGGACTAGGGAGACATCAACCACAACTGTACCCTATGCCTCATGTCCCCCATAGCATCAGAGCTGGGTTGTCAAGGACAGAAGAAAACCCACCCAGGCAGCAGAACTAATACCTAGTGCCTCATGGCTGGGGATCACACGGGCGTTTGGCTCTACCCTAGATTCCAAGCTAGATATTGTGAAAGGAAATTTGGAAGGACTAAAGATAAAGAAAGAGAAGACTAACAAGAAAATAAATTGTGCTCATGAATGTGTAGAAAATTAAGGCGACATTAAGGAAATACAGGTAAGATGCATTTAAGAATCAAGCCTTTGTCTTTTAAAAGTTACTTTCAATAACAACTATATCAGAGAATTTCTCTCCTTATAAATATTTGCTCAATTTCTAAATAAAATAACATGTAAATCACAATTATTTTCTTGCCTTACACCTTCTCTTGTACCCCAGCTCCAATTTCTTCAACAGGCCAGCTAGTAAGAAAACCCCAGCTTGCATAGCAATCAAGAGTCAAAAAGTTTATAATAGGAATGGTTTTAAAAATCTAAATTTGGCAGTGCTATCAGCTCTGCAGTAATCACGAGCAACATGTTATTACCTTTGAGAATACATTTAGATGTGGAAATATCATTTAGACTTTATGCCAACCATATAGGATAGCATTTTCCTGCCTATAACTATTTACCACAAGCTAGTAACCAACGATTGACTTTTATATACACTGTAGAATACTATAAACAGGCTGGGTTTATCTAACAAAATGCTTTACCCTCTGTTTTGATGACAAGCATGACAGTTCCCAGGTAGCTACCCTTTGGAAAGCCTTCCTTTAGGGGTGACAAGTCAGACTGCCATGTCAGTTACAGTGGCAGGTCTGTCCTGGAGTTGCATTTTGGATTGTCCCTGCTGGCTCAAATTCCTGGTTAGCTATTCCTCGGACTTACTGATTCAGTAGGATCTGCAAATAATGCTAGTATGTCATATGCAAATCACATCACAGAGAAAACTGCCCCTCTGTTTTAATTACTAATAATGGTTGGCCACCTTTCAGGGAACTGGTCAGGATCCTCTTCCTGAGGCTGCCATTTGCTGCACCATCTTGGACCATTCTTCCTCTCTAAGCCTCCGTTCCCTCATCTGTAAAATAATGCAGGGAGTGAAGAGGATTGCTCCAGTTGTCTCAGGCTCTGACATTCTGCAGCTTGGTTTTGGGAAAAAGTTGAAGTAATTGAAAACAACTAGCTGTGAGAATATTACGAGAGACTCTCGTTGCAGGTCAGGACAATCCCTTACTAATGATAATGCAGATGCTGCCTGAGCTAGGGCTAAGAGGTTGTTCATTTAGATGTTTGTATGAGGGTCTACAATTCTTTGCAGGAGCATTAACATTTAAGTGTACATTTCTGGGTTATCTTTCCCTTGCTGAGTCTTGAGAGTTTTACACATATTTAACCAAGAGCTGGTGTTCCTTCTCAACATGCACCCAGATTATGTTTAATTCCAGGACATATCACACAGTTGACATCCTCCTCAATGAGATTCAGAAAGTGTCAGTTGGCCAGATACAGATTTTATTAATGTAAACTAATTATTAATATCTCCTCATTGGAGTCCAGCTCTTTTACTGATTTGGAATCCTGATACTTCATAATTTCTCAAGCTCTGCTCACTGTCTGCAGAGTCAGCTGCCTTTATCATTCTCAATTCACCAGGCCTGCTATTGTGAAAGTACTGGCTATGGCCTGTAACACTCCTCAACCCCAGCTTTCCAAATAAGCCTCCAGAAAATATTACTGAAAGAAAAGGTAATGGCAATGATAAAATAGCTTGCAAAAGCTGCATTCCATCCATAATACTGGATTTATGTGGATACTTTTATAGCAAAATAAAACCATGCCATATTTTATCAGGGAAACTGTGCCATATTTTAATTCTAAGTGTGTAGATTTATCTTGTATGAAGCAACCCCAATATATTAAAATCTGGCAATATTAAGTTGGTAAATTCTAGAGTAGTTACTTAAAAATATTTTTAAATTACCAGTAAAGTTTTTATAAAGTAACTAATTAATGGTTATTAATTTTTCCACGAACAGAAGAGTGAAATTAATTTCAACCTCTGCCTGCACTGAGAGCCCCCAAAACAGATCTTAGTAATTTATACAAGTATCTTATAAAGTATTATAGCTGATATGATCCAAGCACTATTTTAACTTGTACCGATATTAATTCCTTTAATCCTCAGAACAATCCTATGAGGTAGATTGGTTAGCATCTCTCTGAGACACTGACAGATGAAGTGGTTTGCCAGAATCATCCTCTAGTTAAGTGAAAGGACTCAGATTTGCACCAAGGTACCCTGGCGCCACACTGCATGCTCCTAACCTCATGGCTAAGCTTACATTTTGAAATGATAAACTTGCTTAGTACATTTACAGATGATATGATTTTTTTTAATGTTAGGTTTAAAACCAAAGTACTTTAACTTAGCCCAGACTCACAGCCAGGTCTATGAGCAGTGCTTCCCATGAGTTTTGAACTAGAGGCATAAATTTGTCATGAGTCAATCCGTTACAATGACAGAAAATCACATTGAAGCAAAACACAGACTTGTTGGAGATATCAAACTGAGATATTGGGGTGGAGTTGGCCTCAAGGACTACAAAGGACTGAAAAATTATCAAAACTCACTATTCGTAGTTCTCAGATCTGACTTCCTTTGCCTCTTGGCCACATTCTCTTCTCTTATTTTTTTTTTTAATATTTTGATTATACTTTAAGTTCTAGGGTACATGTGAACAATGTGCAGGTTTGTTACATATGTATACTTGTGCCATGTTGGTGTGCTGCACCCATTAACTCGTCGTTTACATTAGGTATATCTCCTAATGCTATCCCTCCCTACTCCCCACACCCCACAACAGGCCCCAGTGTGTGCTATCTGATCTTTGATAAACCTGACAAAAACAAGAAATGTGGAAAGGATTCCCTATTTAACAAATGGTGCTGGGAAAACTGGCTAGCCATATGTAGAAAGCTGAAACTGGATCCCTTCCTTACACCTTACACAAAAATTAATTCAAGATGGATGAAAGACTTAAATGTTAGACCTAAAACTATAAAAACCCTAGAAGAAAACCTAGGCAATACCATTCAGGACATAGGCATGGGCAAGGACTTCATTTCTAAAACACCAAAAGAAATGGCAACAAAAGCCAAAATTGACAAATGGGATCTAATTAAACTAAAGAGCTTCTGCACAGCAAAAGAAACTACCATCAGAGTGAACAGGCAACCTACAGAATGGGAGAAAATTTTTGCAATCTCTTCTATTCTTTTACTGAAGATGGGAAATGAGATGAGAGGCTTGCATGAGGGAGAAAGAAAAGAGCAGTTGCCCAGGTCCCCCAGGACTCATGAGCAGAATGATCACCCGTATTGTCTACTGCATATTTCTACTACAGAGAAATCAATTTGTATCCAGTTTAAGCTGCTGATATTTGGAGCCTCTATGACCTACAGCCAAACCAAATCTTAACTAAGTCTAGAAATGAAGTAATATTTAAGTGTGCCAGGATATAAGGAACCTAAGTGAGGCACTGGAGGATGCTCACTTGGTGAGAGAATGGAGAGATAAGAATTTGTTGTTGTGCCTTCATGGAGAGGACCACCCTGGGGCCAAGCACCATGCTTGGCATCTGGACACACGAACTTGTTTCATCCCCCAGCATCAACTCTCTGAATTCTCCATAGCTATGACCATTTCACAACTGAAAGAATAGTCAGGCGACTTAAGTCTTTTTTCTAAGGTCACCCAGCTAGGAAGAGAGAGAGGTAGGATTTGAGCCCACGTAGAGCTGTCTCTCTACTATGCAGCTTGCCTCCTCGGCCTCCTGATCCAGGGGTTTTATTGTGTATGAAAACATAATACAAAAGGTAGTTATTTCACCCACAGATTAAACACAGAAGACACCTCAATACCAAGCTTGCCAATCCATTGAAAACCTCATTCAACATTTCAAGTTCCTTTACACCCAGCTTTAGGAACACGTGCATAGCATCTCTTAAGCTTCTCCTCCACTGAGGGCTGCTTTGCTGCAAGACAGTCCACTTGCCTTTGGGTCAGGGGAGAAGGCAGTTTCACTTTGGGAAATATCCTAACAGATAAATTAAATTCAGAGATGAAACCTTTCTTCCCTGACTGCAGAGCACATTAGCAACAGAGTCAAACCCAGATCTTGTCGCCCTGGGTTTGCTTCCTTGTAAGACTTGCTTCCACTCCAAAAGTCCTCTTGCCCTGCAGAAATCTTGCAAGAGTTCAACGCCAGAGCTTTGTCAACCACTATATTATGGAGCTGGCAGATTCTTGGCTCTTCCAAGTTTTTTTTTCTTTTTTTTTTTTTCAAATGAATAAGTAGGTCTAATTAGGTTTATTATAGGAACAAAAGTTCTTCTGGAAAGTTAATTCTTTAAAATAGTTGAAATGAAAAATGATACTTCTTCCCCACCCTTCAGAGTCCTCTCTGATTTAAGCAGATGAAAACACTAGCATTTCTAAACCCGAGACTCTATTTGGGATGTGGAATATAAAGTGCCTTTTCTAGCCATTGTGACAGGAAAGGAATGTACAGGTTTCTTAAAAGAAGATTGCAGGACCCATGCTGATCTAATTTATGTATCTTCCTGCCAGGAAAAAAAAAGAAAAAAAAACCCTCATGGATGTGGCACTTATTCAATGATTATTTGATATTTTAGATATTCCCGGCATATTTGGAAATATTTTTAAATTGAGTTTTAAAACTTCTATAAAGAGAAAATATACTCTTTTCAAGTCTTAACTTCTGGACATCCACATTGAAAAGTACTCCTCACATGCAGAAAGAGATTAATGATTAGAAGACAATACACAGAAATGCGACAATTATTAAGTCCATGGACCGATTATAATGTTAGTCAAGAATGACTCATGGGATTGTATCTGACTTTGGGTTTGGGTGTTAGCAATAATCATTTGGAATAGCTCCTTTAGCAAACCAGTCACCTCATTTTGCTCTTTCTTTACCTCAAAGGAGAGGCACGATGAAAGAGGAGCCTTGCCTGGAGTGCATGAGCGCACTCAAGCCAATGTGTGCTCAACGGACAGGCGGGGGTGTAGGGCAGTAACTGAGGCTCTGGACAAAGGGAAAAAGTCCTTCATGTCAGAAATCTGCTTTGTGGGAGTTGGGTGGTTTTTAAAGGGCCTTGTGCAGAGCTTCTCAAATGTGAATCCACTTAGGAGACACAATATTTTAAAAACTTCTGTAACAAAATAAATTATTTATTAATAAGCAAGTGTATTAGTGTTTCATCAGTTCTAGGGATGGGTTCTGTTTATCTCAATATCCCACTGCTGTATTAGCTTCCTAGGGCAGTAATTACCACAAATGTGGTAGCTTAGAACCATAGAAATGTATGCCCTTACAGTTCCAGGGACCAGAAGTCTGAAGTGAAAGCGTCAGCAGGGTTGGTTCCTTCTGGAGGCTCTGAGGGAGGACCTGCTCCCCACCTCTCCTCCAGCATCTGGTGGCTGCCCATAGTTCTTGGTGCTTCTGAGCTTGTAAATGCGTCACTCCAACCTCTGCTTTCTTCTTCTCATGGCCTTCCTCTCTGTGTCTCTGTGTGTCTCTTCCTTTTCTCTTATGAGGACACCCATCATTGAATTTAGGGCCCTTCCTCATCCAGGATGATATGATCTCTAGATCCTTGCCTTAATCACAATGGCAAAAACTCTTACTCCAAATAAGGTCACCTTCACAATTCTGGTTTCACATTCTTTTGCGGGGGGGTGGGGGATATTTAACCCACTACAGAAGCAGTGGTGTCAGTCCCTGGAAACTCCTGAGTTTCATAGTCTTGGCTTCATGTCTAAGCTCTCTCCTTTTCTCTTTTCTTTGTTTCGCTTTCCACTTCCCTTCCCCTCTAACACACACAAAACAGAGTTTGTAACTTGATTACTCCTGCTCCATTGCAGTACTTGACAAACTAGAGTAAGATATAGACACCAATAAAAATAAACACTTTCACAGACTCTGGTTGAATTTAACTATTTTAATTTCATTTCAATGTGCACAATGTAGAACTAGGTTGCAAGTTCTTAAGCATAAAGTTCTTATGCAATCATAAAACAAAAACAAATCTACGAACTAAACACAATGAAAGTATAAAACCAATAAAATTTTAATTTATTCATTCCAAAAGGTTTTTATTGAGTATCTATTATGTACCAGATACTGTCGAAAGTGCTAGAGACACAGTGATAAACAAAACAGACAAAAGTAGCTGACCGCATGGATTACACTTACACACTTCAGTATATTGATAATTCTGAAAGAACCAGGTAATATTAACATGCCCAAACCACACACAATTCACAAGGGACTCTATGAAACTAACTGCTACTAACCAACGTCATTTGAGTTCAGCTTATCTATGCCACCATTTACCACATAATAACCCAATTCTACAACCTTTTGTCTGTATTCCAGTAACTGCAAACATTTCCTCCATATAATGAACCATAATATCATGTGGTACAATCACATCATTTACATATTGAACCCACCCTTTTCTTTTCTCATTAAGCTTCAACATTTTAACAATAGATCACTCTGCCACACCATCCCATTTTCTTGCAAAACAAATCAACAAGTCCGTACATCAAATACTCAAGGAACCAAAATCTTGCTCTATGAAAGTTCCTTCTGAGGGCAAATTTCACTGCAAAGGAGAAATTGTGCCTTTGCAACTGATTTTTAAAATTTGACCTGCACACTCTGGTCATTTTTTTTTTTTTTTGCATGTCCTGGTCTATAGCTTCATCAGGATTCCCTATATTTCTACAGCCTTAATTCCAAAAGCACACAAGGATGGAAAACACTGCTCCACCCCAATATTTCATATAATGATCCCCTTATTTTTTCTTTCCAGCATTTAGAAGAAACAATGGGATATGTAAAATATATTTGCCAAATTTCAACTTAACATTTTAGCACTTTTGCTTAGCTGTTACCTGCCAAAATAATGAATATCCCAGAAGCACCACAACTCAATCTTATAAGAGAAAGACAGAAAGCCAGAGACAAGGGGGTTGTAGGGAAACTGCTATCATTCTATAGTGACCATTTATAGTCATTCACACCTCCTTGATACCCTATGCTGTCTGGACCCCTGAATCCCAGGCATCCACAGGAGCAAATGCACCAGAGCTCATCATTGTTACATAAAGAGTTTAAAATATATATTTTAAAGTCATGTAGGACAATTTTGTTCTTTGAGCATTGCTAGTGTTCAGACTCCTGGGTAAACAGTCATCTGCTGAACAGTGGCAGCCAAGGAATAGTTACTATGATTTTGACTTAGGAGCAACCAACCCAGTGGCAACCAGGCGTGCCTAACAGCACATTAAAAGTTAAATGCTGTCATTTTGGCAATTACATGGTGCCAATTCTCAACTACAAATACAAAGAAAATATAGCATCTAAATCATACAGCAGGGTTAGTTACAATATGTTTTACTCAGATGATCAAAAAGAAAAGGCAGCCTTTTCAAAATCTTAGGGAGCACTTGCTGGGCCTTGAGAATGTATCTATAGACCCTGATTGGGAAACACAGATCCACACACGTGTTAGACTTCCTTTGTCCATTCCTGGTGTCCTAGCCATGCCCTCTCTAGACCTCTTATCCTTGGCTCATGGTCACATCTCTCTTTGCCTTTGTCCCCATCTACTCCAACCCATCCCCTATGCAGTAGCCTGAGTGATTGCCCTCAGTTCAACCTACATTTTTTGAAACCTACCATGTACCAAATGCTATGTAAAGTTCTAGGGATACCAAAGTGACAGATATATGATTTCTGCATAGAGTTGACTCCTAAACAACACAAGTTTTAACTGCATGGATCCATTTATACATGAATGTTTTTCAATAAAAGTTATACCGAGAGTGCCTGCCTCTCCTGTCTCCCCTGACACCTCCTCCATCTCCCCACCTCTGCCACCCCTGAGACAGCAAAATCAAAATAAAAAATTCTCCTACTCCTCAGTCTACTCAACATAAATGATGATGATAAAGAAACTTACCACGATCCTCTCTCACTTGTTGAATAGTAAATGTTTTCCCTTTCTTATGATTTTAATAACATTTTCTTTTCTTCAGCTTACTTCATCGTAAGGATACAATATATAATACATATAACATACTAAATACTTGTTAATCCACTGTTCATGTTACTAGTAAGGCTTCCGGTCAACAGTAGGCTATTAGTAGTTCAGTTCTGGGGGAGTCAAAAGTTATCCATGAATTTTTTACTGTGTGTGTGGGTCAGTACCCCTAACAATGGTGTTGTCCACGGTTCAGCTGTATAAGGAACTCACAAATATGTATTATTAAGGGGGTCTCTTTTTCAACAAGTCATGATCTCCTTCCCTCCTTCAAAGTGTTCTTCAAAATGTTTATTTTACTCATAGTCTTCCCAGACTCCCCTCTTCAGAGCCTCTTCTAAAAACACCTTCAGACCTCACCTAGCCACAAGGTAGTCCTCACTCTTTCAGTGTTCACATTTAAGTTCATATTTTTATGCACACATTTTTCTCAATTTTTGCTCTCCTTTCTTCAGACTGTGAGCTCCTCCAAAATCAAAACTTTTATTCACAGCTTCATTCTTTAAATGAATATATCCTAGCACCAACCACTATGCCCCAGGAAGCAAACATCCTCTGTTCTTTGTCAACAAGAGTGAGTCCTTTGTTACCCGATTCAATCTGAAAAGTAACCTCAGACAGTTTCAAAGGGTGAAGTTCTTTGCTCCTTGAGCCTACAGCATTTGAGACAAGCACAGGTAAAACTTGAACCAGAGTCTGGAATTTCAAAAGCCAGCCAATCTACAGAGCTAGGCTGGGCCTTCTGTGCACCCTAACCACCAGGCTTCTTGATTTAAGTCAGCCCTACAGAGCCCCCTGCTCTCCTAGAGTCTGAATTGAGGATTCAGTACACAGAATTTTGTTTGCTTCCTTTCTGTTTATTTTTTTTATTATACTTTAAGTTTTAGGGTACATGTGCACAACGTGCAGGTTTGTTACATATGTATACATGCACCATGTTGGTGTGCTGCACCCGTTAACTCGTCATTTACGTTAGGTATATCTCCTAATGCTATCCCTCCCCTCTCCCTCCACCCCACTACAGGCGCTGGTGTGTGATGTTTCCCTTCCTGTGTCCAAGTGTTCTCATTGTTCAATTCCCATCTATGAGTGAGAACATGCAGTGTTTGGTTTTCTGTCCTTGCGATAGTTTGTTGATAATGATGGTTTCCAGCTTCATCCATGTCCCTACAAAGGATATGAACTCATCCTTTTTATGGCTGTATAGTATTCCACAGTGAATATGTGCCACATTTTCTTAATCCAGTCTATTATTGATGGACATTTGGGTTGGTTCCAAGTTTTTGCAATTGTGAATAGTGCCACAATAAACATACGTGTGCATGTGTCTTTATAGCAGCATGATTTATAATCCTTTCGGTATATACCCAGTAATGGGATGGCTGGGTCAAATGGCATTTCTAGTTCTAGATCCTTGAGGAAATGCCACACTGTCTTCCACAATGGTTGAACTAGTTCACAGTCCCACCAACAGTGTAAAAGCGTTCATATTTCTCCACATCCTCTCCAGCACCTGTTGTTTCCTGACTTTTTAATGATCGCCATTCTAACTGGTGTGAGATCATATCTCAATGTGGTTTTGATTTGCATTTCTCTGATGGCCAGTGATGATGAGCATTTTTTCATGTATCTGTTGGCTGCATAAATGTCTTCTTTTGAGAAGTGTCTGTTCATATCCTTTGCCCACTTTTTGATGGGGTTGTTTATTTTTTTCTTGTAAATTTGTTGGAGTTCTTTGTAAATTCTGGATATTAGCCCTTTGTCAGATGAGTAGATTGCAAAAATCTTCTCCCATTCTGTAGGTTGCCTGTTCACTCTGATGGTGGTTTCTTTTGCTGTGCAGAAGCTCTTTAGTTTAATGAGATCCCATTTGTCAATTTTGGCTTTTGTTGCCATTGCTTTTGGTGTTTTAGAAATGAAGTCCTTGCCCATGCCTATGTCCTGAATGGTATTGCCTAGGTTTTCTTCTAGGGTTTTTATGGTTTTAGGTCTAACATTTAAGTCTTTCATCCATCTTGAATTAATTTTTGTGTAAGGTGTAAGGAAGGGATCCAGTTTCAGCTTTCTACATATGGCTAGCCAGTTTTCCCAGCACCATTTGTTAAATAGGGAATCCTTTCCCCATTGCTTGTTTTTGTCAGGTTTGTCAAAGATCAGATGGTTGTAGATGTGTGGTATTATTTCTGAGGGCTCTGTTCTGTTCCATTGGTCCATATCTCTGTTTTGGTAACAGTACCATGCTGTTTTGGTTACTGTAGACTGGTAGTATAGTTTGAAGTCAGGTAGCGTGATGCCTCCAGCTTTGTTCTTTTGGCTTAGGATTGACTTGGCAATGCGGGCTTTTTTTTGGTTCCATATGAACTTTAAAGTAGTTTTTTCCAATTCTGTGAAGAAAGTCATTGGTAGCTTGATAGGGATGGCATTGAATCTATAAATTACCTTGGACAGTATGGCCATTTTCACGACATTGATTCTTCCTATCCATGAGCATGGAATGCTCTTCCATTTGTTTGCATCCTCTTTTATTTCATTGAGCAGCAGTTTGTAGTTCTCCTTGAAGAGGTCCTTCACATCCCTTTTAAGTTGGATTCCTAGGTATTTTATTCTCCTTGAAGCAATTGTGAATGGGACTTCACCCATGATTTGGCTCTCTGTTTGTCTGTTATTGGTGCGTAAGAATGCTTGTGATGTTTGCACATTGATTTTGTATCCTGAGACTTTGTTGAAGTTGCTTATCAGCTTAAGGAGATTTTGGGCTGAGACGATGGGGTGTTCTAAATATACAATCACGTCATCTGCAAACAGGGACAATTTGACTTCCTCTTTTCCTAATTAAATACCCTTTATTTCTTTCTCCTGCCTGATTGCCCTGGCCAGAACTTCCAACACTATGTTGAATAGGAGTGGTGAGAGAGGGCATCCCTGTCTTGTGCCAGTTTTCAAAGGGAATCCTTCCAGTTTTTCCCCATTCAGTATGATGTTGGCTATGGGTTTGTCATAAATAGCTCTTATTATTTTGAGATACATCCCATCAATACCTAATTTATTGAGAGTTTTTAGCATGAAGCGCTGCTGAATTTTGTCAAAGGCCTTTTCTGCATCTATTGAAATAATCATGTGATTTTTGTCTTTGGTTCTGTTTATATGCTGGATTATGTTTACTGATTTGCATATGTTGAACCAGCCTTGCATCCCAGGGATGAAGCCCACTTGATCATGGTGGATAAGCTTTTTGATGTGCTGCTGGATTCAGTTTGCCAGTATTTTATTGAGGATTTTTACATCAATGTTCATCAGGGATATTGGTCTAAAATTCTCTTTTTTTGTTGTGTCTCTGCAGGCTTTGGTATCAGGATGATGCTGGCCTCACAAAATGAGTTAGAGAGGATTCCCTCTTTTTCTATTGATTGGAATAGTTTCAGAAGTTATGGTACCAGCTCCTCCTTGTGCCTCTGGTAGAATTCTGCTGTGAATCCCTCTGGTCCTGGACTTTTTTTGGTTGGTAGGCTATTAATTATTGCCTCAATTTCAGAGTCTGTTATTGGTCTATTCAGGGATTCAACTTCTTCTTGGTTTAGTCTTGGGAGGGTGTATATGTCAAGGAATTTATCCATTTCTTCTAGATTTTCTAGTTTATTTGCATAGAGGTGTTTATAGTATATTCTGATGGTAGTTTGTATTTCTGTGGGATCAGTGGTAATATCCCCCTTATCATTTTCTATTGCATCTATTTGATTCTTCTCTCTTTTCTTCTTTATTAGTCTTGCTAGCGGTCTATCAATTTTGTTGATCTTTTCAAAAAACAAGCTCCTGGATTCATTGATTTTTTTGAAGGTTTTTTTGTGTCTCTATCTCCTTCAGTTCTGCTCTGATCTTAGTTATTTCTTGCCTTCTGCTAGCTTTTGAATGTGTTTGCTCTTGCTTCTCTAGTTCTTTCAATTGTGATGTTAGGGTGTCAATTTTAGATCTTTCCTGCTTTCTCTAGTGGGCATTTAGTGCTATGAATTTCCCTCTACACACTGCTTTAAGTGCGGCCCAGAGATTATGGTATGTTGTTTCTTTGTTCTCGTTGGTTTCAAAGAACATCTTTATTTCTGCCTTCATTTCGTTATGTACCCAGTAGTCATTCAGGAGCAGGTTGTTCAGTTTCCATATAGTTGAGTGGTTTTTAGTGAGTTTCTTAATGCTGAGTTCTAATTTGATTGCACTGTGGTCTGAGAGACAGTTTGTTATAATTTCTGTTCTTTTACATTTGTTAGACTCCCACACAATAATAATGGGAGACTTTAACACCCCACTGTCAACATTAGACAGATCAATGAGACAGAAAGTTAACAAAGATATCCAGGAATTGAACTCGGCTCTGCACCAAGCGGACCTAATAGACATCTACAGAACTCTCCACACCAAATCAACAGAATATACATTTTTCTCAGCACCACATCACACTTATTCCAAAATTGTTTGCTTCCTTTCACAATCTGTTCAACATTCCCTAGGAGCCCCAACCTAAGTCACATCCTTCCTTAGTTCTGCTTGGCTCCTACTGTTCACATTTTATCATCTAGTAGGAAAAACGGGCCAAGGTTTATATCTTGACTGCCCAGGGTGATTCAAAAGATTTGTAACGCTCATAATGTCCAGAAGACAAAGTCAAGACCCGCCTGAATTGTGTAACAAAGTAATGCATAAAATAACCCATGAGCTTCCAGCAGCAGAATTTGCAATAACAGAGAGAGCAAACGAGATTTCGAAACACTTGCTTTAGTTCACTACATTCTAGAAATCATTCTCTAAGATTCTGTTGATGGAGCAGTAGCATTGCATACATTCACTTGCACACACATATGCACATCCAATAATAGCAGCAAAAGCTCTTCTAAGAACTCTCCAGATAATAGCTCACTTAATCCTCATCATAACCCTATGAGGTAGGTATTATTATTACTTGTTTTTTTGATAGACATGGAAATTTGTCACCAAGATCTCACTCCAAAAAAGGACTCACTTCTCAGCTGCAGGTAGCCTCCAGCTCCTTCAGGGTCTGTCTCAACTGTAGAGCTGTACTGTCCAGAGTCATGTTCTTCAAATACGAACCCTGTGTCAGCAGAATGAGTTGGGGAAAGATAGACCTGGCCACTGCAGCCTGACCTGGGGTAACACTGATGGACAATATTCACTCCAGGACTCCCCACTGAGCTATTCCCTATATTGTCAGGCCTGAATCACTGTTTGAATTCTCGCTCGCCCAATTCCCTTCCTCCCTTTTCCCTTTACAGGTCCTAATCTCTAATCAATGCCCTGCACACCAAACTCCATCTTATCATCTGCTTCCACACAGCTTAGCCTGGAACATGCATTTTACCCATGAAAGCATTGAAGAACAGGGTTACATAACCAGTAGTATCAGGAGCCAAGATTCTAACCAGGTAGTCTGGTTCCAGATTCCATACATTTCAGACATTTTGCTAATCTACCTTGCAATACGTGAAGGACTTCAGGTTCTTCTCCTCCAAAACTTCAATTAGCCTTAAACTCCTTTAGCTTCAGGGCTGTGAACAAGGACTGAGGACATCTCTACTGGCTCTTCCACTGTCTGTATTAAAGTTATTCCATTTGGATTGACTACCAGATAGCCTTGTGGGTTTTCTTTTAAGAGTCATCTCAGTGGCTCCACTAACTCAGAGAAGATATGATGCCACAGTTGTGAAACCAACTACTCACTGAATTAGAAAACCAAAGAATAATCAAGAACTAGCCTTTCAAAGACCACTCAATGAGCATCAATAAGGAATATACAAAAACAAAGTGAATGGCAGGTGTATGGGGAAGTTTTCAAAATACTATTACTTTCATTTTTCCCATCTTGGACAAAAGAGAAGTAAAAATTATATTCTATGTATTTAGGTCCAGAATAGGATATATTTATGTGTGTGAAAATACATTAGAGATTAACAAAATTTACTGTAAAAATGTTTTTTCATTGGTGTTGCTAAATTTGCTTTTCTGAGTAAACTAAAGCTTATCTTGAGCAGAGGTAGGGTGAGGGGGTCTAATTATTATTATCTCAATAATAACAATAAACAATAATAATAGACAAGAGACAATAATATTATTGTCTCAATATGTCTCTTATTGAGACAATAATAATTGGACTCCCTCACTCTACCTCCACACAAAATAAGCCAATGAGAGCTAAGATACCACTTCCCATATGGCAGTCTTAGGGGAAAAAGACCAATGAAAAGCTGATCCCAGTAAAAATGAAAGGAATAAAGTGCAATTGCACTAAGGGCAGAAGCACTCCCGGTAAAGAAACCCAGCCCTGCTTGTGGGGAGCTGCCACTGTGAGTGCAATGGAGTGTCCCTGTGGTGTTCTGAGACCCACCTCAGATCCATTTACCTTCTCTCAGAGAAACAGACCAACCACAAAATAGGCATCACCCAAGTTGTAGTCCAATAGGGGCCATGCATATTCCAATCGATCGCCTAACACCTACATCCTAAAAAGAAACACCCAGACTGTGAGAACACTGAGAACTGGGACTAGGAAGAGACTAAGGGTATGTTTTGCAGGATGGGAGGCGACCGGGAGGAGTTGGGTCTGGTGTCACAATGTCATAATGCCCAGACAGCCATGAATACACCTATTTTCTTTTTCAGGGGCCTTGTGGTAAATGCCCCATATGATCATACCAGGTGAACGGGCTAAGAAGAATTGTTCACAGTGTGTGTCCTGATACACAAACTCCTCAGCTAACTCAGAGGAGATATGCTGCCACAGTTGTGAAGTCAACTACTCGCCCAATTAGAAAACCATGGAACAATCAGGAACTAATCTTTCCAAGATCACTCAATGAGGCTACAGTTGTCCTCCTTCTAAACTCTCACATGAATTCACCCTTGCCTCCCATTGGCCTTTTCTCCTTCTGCCTCCTCCTTCAGTTGTGTGTGTGTCCTCACTCTTCTGACAGTCTTTGAGGGCATATGGTTAGAATTCAATGAGTGAAAAATGAAAAATAACTGGTTTTTGTTTTTTTGTTTGTTTGGTTTTTTTTTTTTTTTGAGACTGAGCCTAGCTGTGTCGCCAGGCTGGAGTGCAGTGGCGCAATCTAGGCTCACTGCAACCTCTGCCTCCCAGATTCAAGCGATTCTCCTGCCTCAGCCTCCCAAGTAGCTGGGATTACAGGCATGCACTGCCACACCCAGCTAATTTTTGTATTTTTAGCAGAGACAGGGTTTCACCATGTTGGCCAGGACCTCGTGATCTGCCCAGCTCGCTCTCCCAAAGTGCTGGGATTACAGGCGTGAGCCACTGCGCCCGGCCAAAAAATAACTGTTTTCTAAGTTTTTTCTCATACCACTTCCAAGCTAGCTCTGGAGATAAAACAGAGGCGATATTCTAGAAACATATGGTGGCCATTTTTGCAATAGGTCTTAAAGTGGGACGTTGTCTTTATAAACAAAATGACCCCTTAAACACTTATGGTTCCTTTGAGGTTCAAATGAAGGTAATAAATGCCCCTGGGTGTGACTCTCAACAACAGGCCACCGGGATCATGAACATCAGTACAGAGCCTGGATAATGCCTCTTTTGTTGTTTGGTATTGCCTGAATTACATTTATCAGTATTGTACTGATAAAAGTCCACACTAGATGTTCTGCATACATTGTTTCGTTTGACTCTCACCACTGCTGTGAATGCCACCGCTAGATTTCCCCACTCAGTCTGGCCTTCTGTCCAGCTCTCTGCCTGGGATTCTCTCCTCTCCGCTTGTCTAGGTTAAAGCTTCAAGGCCCAACTCACATCTCCCTCTTCCATGTAGCTGTACCTACTTCTGCTCACGTTGAGTGATCTCTCTTGTGAAACTCCGCAGTCTTACACGCTATGGCACTAATTTGACACCTTGTCTTAGTCTCCTCCTTATCTACACATCCTGACTCTCTAACTGAATTGAAGGCCTCTTTGGCACAGGAATCAGTGTCCTTCATATATATTCCTGCTTATCATATTTTTAGAAATTTAGCCAGGCATGGTGGCTCTCACCTGTAATCCCAGCTACTCAAGATGCTGAGGAGGGAGGATTGCTTGAGGCCAGGAGTTTGAAACCAGCCTGAGCAATATAGTGAGACTCCATCCCTAAAAAAAAAAATTTTAATAGAAATTTAAGAAATACAATAAATCCAGAGAACAATAGTCATATCACTCAGAATTAACAACTGTCCCCATTTCAAATTTTTGCTTCTAGACTCACCACCAACACCTCCAATCCCCTCCAATCCCCTCCTCATGGACCAGAAAGCCCTACTCTCATGAAGTTGATATGGCTTTTACAAAAACCCATATGTGATATGAACATTATATGGTTTTTTAAGTATGGAATTTAAATTTTGCACAGGGGGCATCATATTCTACTATTGTTCTGAATCTTGTTTTTTCCACTCAACATTATGATTTTTCCACTACTAATTAATTGCATTCTTAGGACACATACCGAACACCCAAAAAGGATTTTGATAATGATGACAATGGGGAAAGACACCAAGCAAGTAGTGTAGTTACAAATTCATTTGTATGAGCTTAAGAGCTCATAGCTAAATATATATTTTTTCATTTCAGGCCTCAACTTCCTAGTTCTGAGATCTAAGGCAAGTCACCTCACTGGTCTGTCTCTCAGTTTTCTCAACTATAAAATGAAGGATAATACCAGTAGCTAATTTACGTAGTGAGAAGTAAATTAATTAATGCATTTCAAGGTCTTAGAATAGTGCCTGACACATAGTAAGCACTCAAATCATGATTATATTTAATAGTAATCATAATTAATATTATTATTACGAAACTAAATATGTAAGCAGGAGAAAATTTGAGTGATACGAATTTTGAACCTGAAGAAAGTAGTTAAGAAAAAGGGTTCACAGGAAAATGCATTACATTATCAATAGTAATTAATTTTATCTTTAATATTTTCCCAGAAAGCCTGACTCTTAAAGCCAAGGCATTTTGCTTTTTTATCCAGTTAGCTTTAGGCCTGTGGCCAATCAGTTGTCAATCATTTTAACCTCTAAACCTAACTCCACAGAACAGAATATTCTCAGAAAAATATGAAAAGTGAATTTGTTGGCTGCAATTATACTGCAGTTTCTCAGCCTGCACTTTACAGAGTTCTTAGCTGGTAAGGAGAAATCCCCTCTAAAACCACTGTGACAAAGTTATTTTAGAGCTTCAGTAGTTTTTCTTTCTTTAAGCCAGGCTTTTTTTTTTAATGTTACTTTTACACTCTCTCTATTTATTTATTTTGGCCTCAGTGGACTAGACCACAGCTAAAACTTTATGGACCTAATAAAATTCCCAACATTCTCAGACACGGGTCGTGATGTTTGTGCACTGGGCAGAAAACAAAGGTGCTTTATGAAGAGAATGGGCATGCTCAGAGATCAATGAACTGAGGTCAGGCATGCAGGATTGGGCTGCAGCTGAACTGTGGCACAGGCAGTGTAGGCCCTGGGTGTGTCCCTCACTTCCAAACTTCCTCTCCTCTATCTTCTTTTCCAGACAAGTGACACAGTGCTCTCATGCTGTCCCTAGATTACCAGAACCTCCTACCAGGATACTGCTGAGGGCTTGTCCTCCCCAGAATAAACTTTCCATCTTAACCTGCATGCACAGAACTTTCCATCTTAATCTCACACTCATGCCTTCAAAAATTATCTATCTTGTGCTTCCCTCCCTCATAGGCTTTCTTTAGGTGAGAGCTGGTTAGTCTGATAAAGTCAGTTCATTTGTTTTCTCTACCTTGTAGGAAAGTCCTTTCAACAGAGGCTTTCTGGAGCCAACATCTCAGTCCAAAGCTGTGGTTCTATTGTTGAGGAAGTGAGTAGAGCTTATGGAAATCTTGAAATTATACCACATCAGAGGCTGTCTCATTTATCCACCTACAGGACTAGCCTCCAAAGCTTGCAGGTTATACAACACTGCATTTCACTGCAGCTATGCACGAGCCATCAGACAGCATAATTTCATCTTGCATTTCATTATGTGCTTTATAATTTTTCAATACACTTTTTTCTCACTTGATCCTCATGATACCTCTTCCTTGTTAGGTAAAACAAATCTGTCTTCCAATTAGTTTTCTATTTCCTACCCCAAACAGAAGGTCTCTTACCAAAACGACTGGATGATACTGTTCACTTAAGGGGCTACATTATATCAGCTGATAAACACAAACCTCATTTAGATGAGTAAAGTGGGAAAGAAGTAAGCAGTGGTTCTTAGTCACTTGTAAGGGATTAATCATTTTAATAATTCAGGTAAGAATGACTATTCCTGAAAGAAAATTTTAATCCTCAAATAGTCAGTGAATATGGCCTTTCCATCTATTAAAATCTGAAAACTCAGTGGGAATACATTAAAAGATTAATTATGCCTTGAGCAAATAAACATTGCCGTCAATCTTCAGATAAGATTCAGAATGAGTTTTTTTACTCCAAAAATATTTCATCTATGCACTTGCTATCAGGCATAATGTTTTAAAAAACTATTTTTAACACTAACATCTTGCCATACTTCCTGCCCCTGTATTTTGTCCCTTGGTTCTTACGTCTACACGAGTTTTTAATTTAGATTCTATTTCCAGCAGATGTTATATATTTTAGTGTTTGCTTTCTCTTTCATTAAAAAGGACATTTAATGCATTTTATCGTTTTGACATAAAATTGTCTAAATAAAGATGTTCAGAAATCCTGAATTGTTATTCCTTTTTAATGAGGTGTGTGTGTGTGTGTGTGTGTGTGTGTGCATGCGTGCACATGCACAGTTTCTAGGAATAGGAGAACTATAGAGAAGAAAGCCGTGTTTCACAAATGCCAGAAGAGAACAAGACTATCATCCACTAATTCCTAAAAAGGTAATAGAGACAAGCATTTCAAATCACAATAAAAATTGCTATTGCAGAGCATTTTTAATATTCAAAACCATTCCCTTAATGCTCAGTATAAATATGAGCTCACTATTCTAATGAGCAACTCTCTGGGTAGTTTAAGTATGTAAAGATCTGCATTTAGCTGTATTAACACAAGTTTAACTATAGCTCTGTTTAACAGGCTACTAGCTCTTTAATAAAACTGACTTCATCCAAATTTTTCACTTTCCCTTCTGAGTAGAAACACTTCACCCAAATTATCAGTGCCCTCCAGTCCTTTCTCTTCCCTCACTTTTCCAAAAAGGGAAAGATTTCAGTTAACACCCCTGTTACCTTTAAGTCTATTTAAACATCCCTAAAATATGCAATGACCTCAGTTTCTATTTGAGAAATCCAAAAGTTTGGGGAAAAAGGAAAGGACTCTTGAGCTCACCTGGTCGCTTGTTCATTTCCCAGCAAGGTTGATCTTGTTAACTGTAACACAAATAGAAAAAAAGCATAAACGACAACAGAATCTCCATGGAACTTTAAGCCTATAAAATTCTCAGAGTCTGGGAAATTGGCACACAGAGTTATTCTTGGCTTCTCACCTCTCTTGAGCAGAGGAGCTATTTTTTCATGCATCATGAGATACTTTATCCTGATTTTCTTGCTTTTCACTGGATGATCTCTAAGGTCTTCAATGATTATGGAATTCTGAGGTTTTACTCATCTTAGTACCTTAGGGTTTAGCACAGCAACAAGAGCTGACACCCAATAAATATTAAATGCTTGAACTGAGTGAATGAATGAATACATAAATGAATGTCCAAAATTGGGATTAAGCTAGGATTGCAGCTCCAGGAGACAAGAGGAGCAGGGTTAATGGACTAGTGCAAATACCTGAAGGAACATTTTCAAAACTGATGTCATTGGACATTGGATGGCCTATTAATGATATTAGAACTCTGGGATGATGAGTCAGCCTCAATTAATAAATATGTCTTGGAAATTGCACTAAGAGATTGAATTTCCTTAGCAAAGTATTGGTGCAGCATCTGAGCAAGTAGTGTGTAGTCTATGAGACAAATAAGAGTGAAACTGGTCATCAGGAAATGCTGTGTTGAGATTTTCTGTTTTGCCACAGGAAAGTTACAATTAACTGCCAACTCATCTCATCTAGCACCTGCACCAGAATCCCCTGAGCACCTAAAGATCACATTTTAGAAATTCACAACTCATACACAAACTTTTGGGATTACATCCTCACTCTAAAGTCAAATTTTCTCCTAAATAGATTAGATGAACCAATTTCTCTCCCAAATACCTCCTACTAATTTGGTTAGTAGCAAGCAAAGGCTTTCCCACAGTGGGATCTAAGTCTTAAAATAAAAGAACTACCCACCCCTGTCCCAACCCCAAAAAAGGGCAAATGGTTGATATTAGATTCTTTCCTGAGGTTCCATAGACTGAGCATTAAGATGAGGACCCAAGGCCTGAGAGTTGTGAAAAGAAGTGTTGAAAGGAGAAAGCAAGAGAGTTGGGCACAAAGAAGGAGGCCTGCTTAACTCTGAGCAAACCAGGAGTTATATAATCAGGACACCTCACTATCTGAGCACTCCTTCTTCCCTAAAGTTTTAGCAAATGATAGTCACGACCCACAGCCAGGAAACCAGACAAGAACCACTTGCTGGAGACTAAGCAAGAGCTTCCTCCCGGGTGTCTGCATCAAGACTCCAGCCCTAGTCTCACTGACAGCCACTCCTCTCCCCAACTCCCAACTTTAGGCCTGTGACAAACAAGAAGGTAGAAGAGCTCAAGGTGCCAGAGCTCTCAAGGGAAACCAAAGTATTCCCCATAAGGTCTCCAGAGGACCTAAATTCCTCTCTTGCTGGCTCCACTTCCTGACACTCCTTGCTTCAGAAGTAAGCACTCCCAGGAGTGGGAAAGAGAGGCCCTTTTCAAGGCTAAGCCCCATGTCAGGAGATCGAGGATTCCACCTGCAGGCCTAACGTCTGTGAGAAGGTCACACTCCCAGGGGCTTCCCTGCCCCTCAGATGCTTTCATTTGCTCACAAATAAAGCAACAAGTGAAAGATCAATGCTACTCTCAAACAAAGGAGGAAAATGTGTTTTTCAAATGGAGTTTGATGGTTGGCTTGATTTGAGAAAAACTGTTCCTGATTAGTTTATCTTGAAATACTTACATTTAAATTGAGCATTAATGGATTGGGGTAGAGGACAGCTTTATTTACATTTATGCTATAACCAATGTACTCTACTACATTAAAAATTAATATATTTTACCAAAAAACGTTTCAAAACATATAGCAACATTTTTCCCTTGAGATAAATGCCCTCATGTACATGAGTGTATCCAGCTAGCCCTATTTGGGTCAGTGTTTGGATACGAGTACTATCAGAGTGTTATTTGAGCTTTGTCTTCAAATATTTCACAGCATCCATACTCTACCTTTAACCAAATACATATGAATAAAGCCAAGATGATGAAACAGGATTTATAGAATTTTAAAGGAGAAGAGAAAATCTATAAGGATTATTTAAAAACTGATTAAGTAGAGAAATAACAATTTTAAAAACTGATGAAGTTGAGAACAGTTATATAATTTCTAATTATGGAATTACATATACATAAAATCCTGAGACAACTAAACTTTTGACTTCTACAGAAAAGTTATCGTCTTTCAATACTGTTTTTACCTTTCTGTTCCCATGTTAGCAAGACTGGAGCCTCCTAGTTTACCTCCCTTTGATTTTTCTGAGTTATGTGACACTCTCCAAACTTCCTTCCATCTCTCCTGCCTCACCACATTTCCATTCAGATACACTGTACTAACCAAAACCTTCCCCAAGAAAATGTATATCACAACTTAAATAGAGATGGGGTAGCGGTGGGAAGAGAACTCACAAATGAATGCTGTACTAGTAGGTATTGTCACAAAATGGAAATTAGATTTCTTCCCCTAATTTCTCAATAAAACTTATTTAATATGCTATTCATTGTGTGTTTCTTCATATTTCTGCCAATTACAATAAATATTTTATCTGGGAGATGGAAAAATTCAATAGGCTCATTGAGAAGACCACCCTCTCCTCATATCTCTATATATCTTTTTCCTTATTGCCACACTTACATAACTATTCTTTACTCTAGCACACATTGTTTCCTATTTGCAATTGCAAGTATACTTACCTAGAGCATTTCTGGATTTGTAATCCAATGGGCACACAGATCAATGTGGAGGAAAGATTAGGGGGAAGAAATGAACAGAGCCTCAGGCACCTGTTAAACCTAATTGCATGCATGAATTATAGTCCCAGAAACAGGAGAATCAAGAAAAAATGGGGAGAAAACTACTTGAAAAAGTGATAGCCAAACATTTTCCAAATTTGATGAAAGACATAAATTTACAGATCCAAGGTACTCCATGAAAACCAAGAAGGATAACCACATTGAGACACATCACAGTCAGACTCGGAAGTTAGGAGTCAGAGTCAGAAGCCAAATATAAATAGTAAAGCTGGAAAGCAGCAAGAGAAAAATGGGGCATTATATATAGGGGGACAGTGCTTCAATTATAAGTCAACTCCTCACTATGAAACTATGAAGGCCAGAAGAGAGTGAGCAACATTTTTAGTGATTTTTTTAAAAAATACTGTCAATCCAGAAATCTATACTCCACAAAATATCTTTCAATAATGAGACAAAGTAAAGACATTTTAAGTTAAAAGAAACCAAGATAATTTTGGTAGAAAACTGGCAGAGAAAAGTAGACTCCATACTACAAGGAATCTAAAGAAAGTTCTTCAGGCTGAATAGAAATGATCCAAAATGAAAATTAAATACTCAAGAAGGAATAAAGAGCAATAAAAATGATAATGGAAAATACTAAATCAAAACATTATAATAGATATCCATTTCAGGCTATGATTAATAAGCTTGTATCAAACTAACCTTCCCCCATTAAAAAATAAAACAAACAAACAAACTTAAGGAAAGAAACACAGGAGGGTAAGCCAGACATTTGGTGCACATATGCCCTCAAGGCATTTGTTCAGAAGTAATGGCTAAAACACTAAGAAGTTGAACAGGATTTTCAGAACTTTCACAGGGCTGGAGCCCAGAATGGAGTTCAAGATTGCATTACGTTGAATAGTGTTCCCCCCACAAAAATTCATAGTGGCAGGTGCCTGTAATCTCAGCTACTTGGGAGGCTGGGGCGGGAGAATCGCTTGAACCCAGGAGGCAGAGGTTGCAGTGAGCCAAGATCATGCCACTGCACTCCAGCCTGGACAACAGAGTGAGACTCTGTCTCAAAAAAATAAAATAAAATAATTCATGTCTACCTAGAACCTAAGAATGTTAAATTTTTGAAAATAGGGTCTTTACAGTTGTAATTATTAGGTGGATGCAAAAGATAATTGCAGTTTTTGCCATTACTTATAAGGTGTGGCCCTGGTGGGAGATATTTAGGTCATGGGGGCAGATCCCTCATGAATGGCTTGGTGCTGTCCTTGTGATAGTGAGTGAGTTCCCATGAGATTTGGTTGTTTAAAAGACCTTTAAAAACTAAGATGAGGGCATAGTAGAGTAGGGTGGGCCCTAAATTCAATATGATTGGTATCCTTGTAAGAGAAGAGACATGAAGACAGACACTCAGAGCAGAAGGTCATGTAACAATGGAAGCAGAGACTACAGTGATGCAGCTCCAAGCCAAGGAATGCCAAGGATTTCTGCAACCACCAAAATTAGAAAGAGGCAAAGAATCCTTCTTCCCTGGAGCCTTCAAAGGGAGCATGACCATGCCAACACTTTGATTTTGGACTTCTAGCCTCTAGAACTGTGACAGAATAAATTTCTGTTGTTCTAAGCCACCTTCGTGGTAAATATTTTATGGCAGCTAATATAGTTTGGATGTTTGTCCTCTCCAAATCTCATGCCTAATGTTGGAGGTGGGGTCTGGTGGGAGGTGTTTGGGTCATGGGGGCAGATCCCTCATGCATGGCTTGGTGCTGTCCTTGTGATAATAAGTGAGTGAGTTCTCATGAAAGCTGGTTGTTTAAAAGTGTGTGGCACCTCCCCTTCTCTTTTGCTCCTGCTTTCGTCACATGATATGCCTGCTCCTCCTTTATCTTCTGCCGTGATTGTAAGCTTCCTGGGGCCCTCACCAGAAGCAGATGCTGGAGCCATGCTTGTACAGCCTGCTAAAACATCAGCCAATTAAACCTCTTTTCCTTATAAATTACCTAGGCTCGGGTATTTCTTTATAGCAATGCAAGAACAGCCTAACACAGAAGCCCTAGGAAACTACTACAAAGGTCAACCAAGGAGGAAGGATCTAAGAATCAGGGTGAATCATAAGTAGACCAGTCATCACAAAGAATAAAACCTAGTTTCAAATCAGCTCAATCCTGAATTGAATTAAGGTGAATTCCCTGTAACCTAAATGCCTGTCAAAAGCAAACATAAACCCTCTTGGAAAAAACATAACATTATCTGTCCAAATTATCTCTATAATTTCTATACACATTGCCTGTAACTCAATTTAAAATAATCAAACATTGCCACAAACAAGGTCTCAGGGCACAGCTTTGTTCAAAAGAGTTTCTACCACTGGCTCTGGGCTTCTGAACTCCCCACATTGTTCTTGCTTGTCATACCATTTTGGAAGTCATATTTTGCAATTGCTATCTAAGAATTGCCACCTGTGGACTCCCAGAGTCCCAGGTTGTGCTCTGAATCTTCCCTCTCTGCCTCCCTTTTTTTTTTTTTTTTTGAGATTAAGTCTTGCTCTGTCACCCAGGCTAGGGTGCAGTGGCACAATCTCAGCTCACTGCAACCTCCACCTCCCAGGTTGAAGCGATTCTCCCGCGTCGGCCTCCTGAGTAGCTGGGACTACAGGCATGGGCCACCCCGCCCAGCTAATTTTTGTATTTTTAGTGGAGACAAGGTTTCACCGTGTTGACCAGGCTGGCCTTGAACTCCTGACCTCAGGTGATCCCAAAGTTCTGGGATTACAGGCATGAGCCACCGCACCTGGCTTCTGCCTCCTTCAGCAAAAGAACTTGCTCTGCTTTATCTTGTCCCTTTCAGCGTGGAGACCTCTTGTTCAAAAGGAATATTTGCTGGACAGCTCTGAGAACTTCCAGCCCTTACTGCCCTTTGAAACCTCTGGTCTTACCTGAAGAACAACATGGGCTTCCTGTTCAGCTCTGCTTTTGGCAGCACTTAAAAGAAATCTGGAATTTTCTTGGGTTTCTTTTTTCTCTTACTTTTGATTAAATGTATTTTTAGGGTTTTTTTTTTCTTGTTGTTTTTAGTTCTCCTATTGTTTATTTTCTAGAAAAAAAAAGAGAAAATTTAGAACTAGACTTTTCAACTGCACCTGGAACTCTCCAAAACACAAAATTGTATATTCAATATGATCTCTTCTAATACAAACATTATCTATTGAAAAATAAAAACAAAAAGAAATACAATAGAATGCTAAGAAATGATGATTGGCAGGTGATGCAATTGCAGTTTATTTCTTATTCTCTAATATTTTATGTCTCTCATGTCTTCCATAATATATATGTTATTTTATACTCATACAAATAAAGTGGTAATTATATTAAAGTATTATTTATAAATAAAAGTAAAATTTTAAAAATAAAAATGTAAGAGTAAGAAGGTATAGGCTCAGTGCTGTAGAGGCCACAAAAGATGTATAAGAGAGTCCCTGTCATGAAGGATCATGGACTTTGGCAAGGTTAAGAAAAGGCAAGTAAATAATCACTTTAATATAAAGTAAGTTTGAAAATGCCCTAAATCTCAAACAATGGGCCATGGGATTTTAGAGTAGAAGCTGGCACATTAATTTAGAATGATAAGGAAGAATTTCCACTGGGAGGGTCCATATAGATTTTGACTCAACAACATAGTGAGATGGAAGAGGGATGGGGAAAAAAAGTATGGTGATCAAACTAGCATAGCCCAAGATGTGGTGAGAAGAAAGCCCAGAATGTCAGAATGTGCTTGGTGACTGGTGATTGTCCAGTTTGACTTGAGAGAGAGACCATCACAGGGAGATGAGGCTAGAAAGATGGACCTTGTGGCTTCCTTGAGTGCCAGGCTGAGACATCTGTACCTAAGTCATGAGGAATGGGAACTCCTTGGTGGTTTTTTGAGCAGAAATGAACACTAAAAGGGGCTATACTCAGGGAAGACTAATCTAGCTGTGGTGAATAGTAAGACTGTTAAGGACATTATAGCAATGAAAAGACAAGAGGTAAGAATGGTGTCAGTGAACATGAAAGAGGGGACTATTCATTCACGAAATGGATCTTTACTATCTGTTTTGTCCCAGGTCCTGTGCTAAGTGCTAAGTCTACAGTGGTGAATGAAACGAATATAATCTCTGCTTGCTACATAGTGGAAAAGAGACAAATAATTGCAAAATATCATTTTGGAAATAAAAACAACCAGCTGCTGCGTTACCACATAAAAAAGCCGCAGAAGGGGAGTGATCAGGGAAAGGCATCCCTGAAGTGATGATACAAGAGATGTAAAGATGAGGATTTGGTTCTACAAAGACCGGGAGAAAAGGGTTCCTGGAAAAGCAGCCAGCACAGAAAAACTCTCAAGAAAGAAAGAGCTTAGTTCATTTGAGAAGCTAAAAGGAGGGCTATGAGGCTGAGCTATATTTACTGATGGGGTGAGGATAACGTTGGACAGTAAGGAGGTACCTGGTCATACAGGACTTTGTAGGACAAACTAAGGATAATGAGAATGGTATGCTAAGAAAGCATCCGGGTGGAACAGATGGCAGGAGTACAAGAAGCTCAAGGGAAAAAAGGAATGATTAGAAAACGCTGGTGTCATTTTGAGCTCTCCAGGAAGCAGACACACCATCATGGAATCAGAAATGCAAGAGATCTGCTGCAGAGAAATCCCATGAAAAGGAAAGCAGAGATGAAGCAAGAGTAGTCAGGGAAATCCTTCAGACCATGACACAGATCTGATATCTGTGAAAGGAGAGGGGCAAATGAAGAAGGATCGGAAAGGAAGACCCCGAGGTAGCAGTGCACCTCTGAGAGTCTCAGGCCACTGCAGGAAGGCAGAGCAAAGCAGCCTGTGAAGGAGTCCCGTGTCAGGCAGCAATGATGGGTTCGCATGCTCCTCCTGAGCTCAGCCACTGGCTGGAGATGGCCCATGCAGAGCAGAGCTTCAGCATGAACACTGCCACGGATCCTGAAAGTACAGCAAATGCAGGCTGCCAGCTCACTACACTCCTTGCAGCAAGTTCTAACTTAAAGGGACATCTGAGCAGGGCACCTCCCAGGCTCTCGCATTTGGTAAATCTAAATGATCTCTTTGGGGAAGTTATAAAACTAAGTTCAACTAAAATTTCAAATAATAGTTAACATAGAAGACAGGAAGAAGGAGTTTGGGTTAAAGCATGTTATGATTTGACCTTCTTTTAGAAGAGGATAGAGACATGGATTAATGTTAGGTCACATGAAACATGCATATTGAAATTTTAAGGGTAAACTTTAGAAAGAATATAAAGTGTATGCATAACTTTTCAGATCAGTAAACGGACCCAAGGAACAGAGAAAATTTGATCACCATAATCAAAGGTAGGAAAACAGGGAAAGAATTAAGGAAAGCAAAGTGAATAGGAAGAAGTGCGTAGCTCAGAGAAGCTACATGGAGGAAATAAAGTGGAAAGGTACAGGCATGATTATTTCCTGGTCTTTCATAGTAAGGCAAGCAATATCTTCTAAAATTGATAATTTATCTAGAAGTAGTTTAAGTATTTTATAAAGATAAGCAATAGAACAAATATAAATAGCATAAAACAAAAAATGTGGAGGGTAAAAGTTGGGTACTATAAGCAAGCTAATTATTCTTCTTTCATTGTAAGGAATGAATAAATGCTATCTAAAGTTAACATGTTAATTAGCAGAGGTGTGAATATATTATTCAGAGTATTGGGGGTAAAGCATAAGAATTAAAAATACAAATGGTTAAAAGTAACTGAGTTTAAAGAACTACTGAGGATGGAGGAGTGAAAGTAAACTTTCACATTTATTTTTTTGTACTTCTGCGTTTTAAAATTTTCTGCCAATAGATGATGGGAGCAAAGAAAGAAGAGTGTTCATAGATGGCTCCATGCTGATAGGCCAAAGAATGTGTAGTACTTTTAGCAAAAACAGAAAAGCCAGAAGGAGCGGGCAGGAGATAGAAAAAGATATATTTCTGTCTCACTTGTTAAACCACTGTGTTCAAATTTCTGTTTAGAAATCCATTCAGCAAAGAGCTCTTTAACTCATTGAATGCAGATGCACAGGTTCACAGGCAGGCTAAGACAGATGGAAGCTACAGAAAATTGGTTTGATTTTTATGATAAATAAATATTGCCTTGACAAAGTATTTGTTAAAAAGTTCTGGATTCCCAGCCCTCATTCGGGCAGGATCATTCCCGCACAGGGCCTGTGGTTACCCTTTTTGCTCTGAGACTCAAAAGAAATTTCAGAAGGAAAAGATTGAGAAACCTGCTTTGAATTACAGCACAGCTAGGCAATATTTTTCTTAGCCAGTGGGTTTTTCTCTTTATCGTGCTTTGGAACACAGTGGAAGAGGACATTGGAACGTTGGAAGGGAAGGAGGTCTCTCAAGTTCCCAGCTCTAAGTTTAATAACTTGAATATATTCTGGTTAAGTCATCTTCAATAACTTGTACCCCTTTTGATTGTGATTTTTATTTTCTGTAAAGCTATTTTCCACATTTTAAACTCCTCATAATAGCATGAGCCTCAGAACAATGGATTTTGTTATTCTCAGTAAGCCTTCATCACCTCCAGGTTCCAGCATCACTAAGTTGGAACCACAGATAAAAAATTATTCCACGGAACACTGAAATCTTGGGAAGGCTGTGATCTCTTTCTTTGGTGATTGTAGAAGGCATTTATTCAGAAGTCCTAGGTAAGTTCTGGGCCCTCGATTAATAAACAAATGGATGGGTAGGTAAAAAAGAATGACCTGAACATGGAAAACCACCCATCATGTACAAATGCTCAATGATGTGAATGAATAATGGATGAGCTGGCAGCTCACGCACCGCATGTTAGACCGAGTGCTATGGCATGAGCTCCATGACAGCAGAGACCTCTCCTGTTTATTTCTGTGTCCCCAGAGCTTAAAACACTGTAGCTCAATCAACTAAAAAGCAAAATGAAAATGTGACTGTCAGTGGATATTTTAGGGGGCAAATGTTATGAAACAAAAATAAAACAAAACAAAAATTCCACCTTAACTCACAAAATGCTATTTTCCCATCTATCTGGAAAGCTCAGGATAGATCTTTAACAAAAATCAAAACTTTTAAAAATTGGTTTTAAAAACCTTAAGAGGAAGGTCTGTGAACAGAGAGCAGTAATTGATTTCTTTTTTTCTAGCTTTATTGAGGTATAATTATACATAAAAATTGTGTATGTTTACAGTGTATAACATTATATATATATACACACTGTGAAATGAGCACCACAATCAAGCTAAGTGACATATCCATCACCTCACATAGCTATTTTCTTTTTTGTTGTGGTGAGAACATTAAAGATCTACTCTTTTAGCAAATTGCAAGTATACAATACAGTATTATTAACTACAGTCACCATGCTGAGCATTAGATCTCTAGAACTTACTCATCCTGAATAACTATGACTTTGATCAACATTTCCCCATTTTCCTCACCCTAAACCCACCAACCACCATTTCACTTTCTATTTCTTTGAGTCTCTCTTTTTTAGATTTCACATATAAGTGAGATCATATGGCATTTGTTGTTACATGCCCAGCTTATTCCACTTAACATAATGTCCTCCAGGTTCATACATGTTGTCACAAATGACAGGATTTCCTTCTTTTTTATGGCTGAATAATATTCCATTGTGTATATATGCCACATTTTCTTTATCCAATCAACCTTCAATGGACAGAGGTTGATTCCATATTTTGGCTGTTGTGAATAATTCTGCAATGAACATGTGAGTGGATATACCTCTTCGAGATATTGCTTTTATTTCTATTAAATATATACCCACCCTGATTTATAGTAACCAGTTTACCTCCAGTTCATACCACACTTCACGGAGGAAGACTCCTTGACTATCACATCCAGACTACTCTAATAAGAAGCATCATAAGACCCTGGAACAATTTGCCCAAAGCATCTTGGGTATCTTCTATCTGCTTTTGGTAATTTCTATGAAAAGTAATTCTGGAAGAGGCCAAATTCTAACTTCTGTGCAATTCTCATAATTCTATTTTCACTGTTCACTTTACAACAAAACAAGCCAAGGTGACCATATCACTCTCCAAAGGAAGAAGGGTAAAGTTAAAACCCCTTCCCAATAGGATCTTGGATTAAACTTAAGACCTGGACTTTGAGAATGTTCAACTCAGGGAAATCTGACAGTATATGTATCTCTCTGCTGGATTCCATATGTCAACATATACATTTTCCATACAGCTATGAGTATATTCTACCACCATATGCTTAAAATCTAGCACTGTTTTTATTGCTCAAGAAAACCAGAAGATATTTATCCTCACATGATAATGGCTTTGGGACACAGGGGGCATTGGTGATGACCTCCAAATGAAACACACCCAGCGCTCCACTGCCACCCTTCCCCAGCCCAGCCCTGATGTTTCCCAGAGCATCTTCTGGTTACACCAACCGACAGCAACTTCAGACTCGCACATGGAAACTTACTGTTGCAGTTGGACTTTATCATCCCGTTGTTTCTTCCTGTGTAATACAGATAATCAACCACATGAAAACAGGGGCTGTGCAGAGCAAATACTACCAGATGATCCATCAAAACCTGCACTCATCAACTCCAAGAAATATAGATCAGCCTGTGTTTCATCAATCTAACCTCACAAACCCAGCTGGTGGCTATATATCTGGATTTCTTCATCAATTCACATTGCTTTTTTATTGCTGGCTTGGGCAGTTTTCTCCGCTGGGTATTTGTACTTATATATATTTTTTAATTTGATGGAATTTCTTTGCATTAAGTCTGATTTTGCATTTCATCATCTAATTCTAAGATATCTTGCTTTATGAACTTGAACATGCTGCTTTTTAAGGGAAATAAAAAAATAACTACTATTTCCAGGGAATTTATAAATATTAACTTGTTTATACATTTAAAAAGCCTACATGATATTGTTGTCTCTATTACATAAATGAAGAGAATGAAAATAATAGAAGTTAGATAACTTGCTCAAAACATTACACCACTGGTAAGTGTTGATACAGGAATGTGAATAGAAATCTATCTGGCACCAAAGCCAATGGTCTTTCCACTCTACCACACTGTCCCATCACAAATCTGGTTACATTGGGAGAATAGGAAACATAACAAGCCTACGAAGTATTAAGTGTTATCATTAAATTAGAATTCCACATAATACTTATAACAGGAATAATCAGGGTTCTTCTTATATTTTCTCCTAAATGTGAACAAACACAACTGTCTCAATGTCTTTGGGATTAAATGAGAGTCTATTTGATTTAGTAAACTATTATTAGACATTATTAGATTATGTAGAGAGATACTATTATTAGATTATGTAGAGAGACAATATTGTATATGTTCATTGGAACTGGGGTTAAAAGACCTTTGTAAAAATCCAGCTTCTCCATTTGGTATCTGTGTGAATTTGCACACGTTACTGATTATTTACAGTTCTCTTATTTGTAAAATTGTGTTTGACAGAGAAGGACAATGCTTTCCAGATATATCACTCCACCTCCCTGCAGTCAGGGTGAGACCATGTGACTAACTCAAGCTGGTGAAATCCGAAAGCACACGACTTGAATCTCTCCAGGTCAAGGCGGGTACAAAGCAGTGTACCTCCTCCAGCCCTCCCTCAGCTGAAGCAACCTCAGAGGCCACATGTGTCAGATGTTCTATTTGGTATAGCTGCAAGATCAAGGTGGTTCATCCAATTACCATCACACTTTTCCTGAGGGAGAAAGAAACCTCTGTTGTGTTAAACCACTGACATATCAGGGTTTCCCTGCTATGGCAGCTACAGTTAATTAACCCAACTAGTGCATGGGGATAATAGTTTCTGTCATACTACTTCAGATTATTGTAAGACTAAAAGAAGAATATTGAAACAAATATTTGTTAACCTTATCTTTACATGGATTTATGTAAGCCTTTACATAAGCCTTTACATAGGCTTATGATTGTTATTACCCACATTTTTAAAATCTGGCTTTATTACTCTGAGTTTTTTATAGTGTAATGATAATGTAAAAATTGTTTTAATTATCTTAACTAATTATCTTAACAATTATTTGTAAAAGAAAGTATGCTTCTGACCTGCTTAATATGTTGTTTTAAGTAAAATAAATGTTTTCTTTACTTTGTGGACATGATTTTCTTGTTCAACAAGCTTCCACAGAAGATAGTATAAACACAAGCTTTAGCTCAATTCTTATTGAACTACTACAAATATGCATGATCTTCTTTCTTAATTAATGAGGCCTCAATGGAGTTTACTTCCTAGGGAATTGTTCTCTTTTTCCTGATCATGTAGACAGCAGAAGAGGGGAGAGTTGGCATGCGCATTGGTTTTCATGAGATTAACACCCACAGAATAAATGCCTTTCATGCATGTTAACATGGTACAGGACCTGGCTTTCAATCCCGCTAACTATTGGCCTTGTTTGAAACAATGCCAATTCATTCACTAGGTATCAGAAAAACAAACCACGGCAAATGAATGATGTCATGTTCCCTTTCTCTCTGTCCTTATTTTTATTTATTTTTTTATTATTATACTTTAAGTTTTAGGGTACATGTGCACAATGTGCAGGTTAGTTACATATGTATACATGTGCCATGCTGGTGTGCTGCACCCATTAACTCACCATTTAGCATTAGGTATATCTCCTAATGCCATCCCTCCCCACTCCCCCCACCCCACAACAGTCCCCAGAGTGTGATGTTCCCCTTCCTGTGTCCATGTGTTCTCATTGTTCAATTCCCATCTATGAGTGAGAACATGCGGTGTTTGGTTTTTTGTCCTTGCGATAGTTTACTGAGAATGATGATTTCCAATTTCATCCATGTCCCTACAAAGGACATGAACTCATCATTTTTTATGGCTGCATAGTATTCCATGGTGTATATGTGCCACATTTTCTTAATCCAGTCTATCATTGTTGGACATTTGGGTTGGTTCCAAGTCTTTGCTATTGTGAATAGTGCCACAATAAACATACATGTGCATGTGTCTTTATAGCAGCATGATTTATAGTCCTTTGGGTATATACCCACTAATGGGATGGCTGGGTCAAATGGTATTTCTAGTTCTAGATCCCTGAGGAATCGCCACACTGACTTCCACAATGTTGAACTAGTTTACAGTCCCAAGAACAGTGTAAAAGTGTTCCTATTTCTCCACATCCTCTCCAGCACCTGTTGTTTCCTGACTTTTTGATGATCGCCATTCTAACTGGTGTGAGATGGTATCTCATTGTGGTTTTGATTTGCATTTCTCTGATGGCCAGTGATGATGAGCATTTTTTCATGTGTCTTTTGGCTGCATAAATGTCTTCTTTTGAGAAGTGTCTGTTCATATCCTTTGCCCACTTTTTGATGGGGTTGTTTGTTTTTTTCTTGTAAATTTGTTTGAGTTCATTGTAGATTCTGGATATTAGCCCTTTGTCAGATGAGTAGGTTGTTTATAGATTCAATGCCTTTCTTCACAGAATTGGAAAAAACTACTTTCAAGTTCATATGACTTTCTTCACAGAATTGGAAAAAACTACTTTCAAGTTCATATGGAACCAAAAAAGAGCCCGTGTCGCCAAGTCAATCCTAAGCCAAAAGAACAAAGCTGGAGGCATCATGCTACCTGACTTCAAACTATACTACAAGGCTACAGTAACCAAAACAGCATGGTACTCGTACCAAAACAGAGATATAGATCAATGGAACAGAACAGAGCCCTCAGAAATAATGCCGCATATCTACAACTATCTGATCTTTGACAAACCTGACAAAAACAAGCAATGGGGAAAGGATTCCCTATTTAATAAATGGTGCTGGGAAAACTGGCTAGCCATATGTAGGAAGCTGAAACTGGATCCCTTCCTTACACCTTATACAAAAATTAATTCAAGATGGATTAAAGACTTAAACGTTAGACCTAAAACCATAAAAACCCTAGAAGAAAACCTAGGCATTACCATTCAGGACATAGGCATGGGCAAGGACTTCATGTCTAAAACACCAAAAGCAATGGCAACAAAAGCCAAAATTGACAAATGGGATCTAATTAAACTAAAGAGCTTTTGCACAGCAAAGGAAACTACCATCAGAGTGAACAGGCAACCTACAAAATGGGAGAAAATGTCCTTATTTTTACTTGAATTTAGTATTGAGAATAGAACTAAAGTCAGAGACCAAGGTATGACAATGACCTAAATTCATGCACAAAAAGATACTACTTAGAGCTACAAAAAGGGCTTGTCTGGAGTTTGGGGAGGAGGTCACTGCATTGAGAAAGAAGATAAACACAAAGAGAGCGAAGATAAAATATACAAAAGTAGGTAGCAAATATTCCCTGTGAGACTGGGCGTGGTGGCTCATGCCTGTAATGCCAGCACTTTGGAGGGCCAAGGCAGGCAGATTGCTTGAGCTCAGGAGTTTGAGACCAGCCTGGGCAACATACCAAAACCCTGTCTCTACAAAAAATACCAAAAAGTTAGCTTCTCTTGAGAGGCTGAGGTGGGAAGATGGCTTGAACCCAGGAGATCAAGGCTGCAGTGAGCCGTGATCATGTCACTGCACTCCAGCCTGGGTGACAAAGTGAGACACTGTCTCAAAAAAAAAAAAAAATACACACACACACACACACATTTCCTGTGAAACTTCTCCTCTTAAAGCCTTCCTTGTTTCATTTTGAAGAGGCAGGAGGATTCCAATATGAGGCAACAGTCAGACATGAAATTTGCTTCTTTCTCATGTTTCAGTTATTGGTTCATATAATTGAGTAAGTAAGAGAGACGACACACGTATGACACTAAGTTGTTATTATACACACACAAAGTCCCAGAAAACAGGCTAGATGCTTGCTTTCAATGACTCAGTTTTAAAACTATCAAGAGCCACATCAAATCACAATGAAAGGCAGCAGAACCAGTGGGAACTGAAGAGAAAAGAGCCACGGAGAAGGGGGAAGACAAGGCAGGGAAGAGAAGGGGAAGGAGAGCAGGGCAGGCAAGGGGCAGAATCCACTCCAGCACAGGCTGGGCTCTGCCAACACCGAGGTTGAGCCTCATTCACAGCAGAGTTAATAGAAAGGTAGGAAGGTAAAAGCTTCTCTGAAAAACCATGTTTTCTCTCAACAAGAATATCTGAATTAGGAATAAAAACATTCTCTGCTTCCTAGAATATTTTGCAATTACAAAAAAAAGAAGAGGAAGAAGCTTCTATAAGCCTGCCAGAAATCTAGCTGACAAAAGTTCAAGAGTTTTTTTTTCTGAATTATTGTGCATACACAGATTTTTTGGAAAAATAAAGCAATCCATTAAAATTAAAAGGGTTTTAAAATGTTGGCAGAAGAAACATTTCATTGTCGCAACAAAGAGAACGCTGTTGAGAAATGCTTTACAAAGTGGGAGCTAAGGCAGTTAAAAATTGATTTTCAAAGTGCTTTGGTTTTGGTCTATGTCACAAGCCGGCCCTCACATCCCACTTCCTGCTTTCCGATGTTCGGGCCTGGCCAGAGAAGCCAGGTCTCCTAGGGTACGTGTGGTGCAGAGGTTGAAAGCTCAGGTTCTCTGGGCCATTAGCCTAGCAAGCAGCCTAGGAGCAGACAGCATCCACAGGGAGGCTCATTCAGGGCTCATGTCTGATCCTGAACCGATAACCTTTGCCTTGTGCCCAGAGCTGACCCCTCCCATCCAGAAGCAGCTGGGGCTCCCTTCAGTAGCTCCTCCATAATACCGCTGGACAAATTTCAGCAGAAAACTCAGACACAGGAAAAGGATACAGCAGCTTAACCTGGATTTTAAAACTAACTGCCATTTTAGGAGTGGGTACGTGTTCTACTAGCTAACAAAGTGGGAAGCTTCCATTGCGAAGCCCTCTTAGGCCACCTAATCCCTGAGGAATTTGTCTAGTTTTTCCTCTACCTCCTTCAGATCCCTGTGCAATAGCCCAGCTTTGAATCTGAAATGAAGCCCACAAGCAAGAGCCCTCGCCCATCTTTGTATGAGAAGGTGATGGCTTAGTACACACAAAACCACTACAGCTGGCCCCCTGCTCAGCCCTGTCCTGCCCTGAAACACATCCAAGCCTAAACAGTGGATAGCGTCACGTGATACCATTGATTGACTGGCCTCTAATCACCTGTTGTCTTATTTCAGCCCAGTTATGGCCACATTCACAGCCATAAAGCAGTGATGGCAAATAGGTTTCCTCTTGTGGGACAATTCTAATCGTTAGCCTCTTACGTCTAAAATTTGTGTTGAAAAGTGTTTTGAGGACATATCTGCATTCAGGGAAAAGTATAACAAATAGGGGGAAATATATCACTTCACTTGAAAACTAGGGGTTGCAATTTTGTGACAAAACATCAAACTAAAAGGGAGAAGTGGCAAACCAGTTGCAGGTGAAAGGAAGGAAAGGCAAGGAGGAGATGGCTGGTGCAGGTTGTCACTTGGTACAGCTTTTCAGGAGGGAAATTTGACAACACACATGAAAAGACTTAATAATGTTCTCTAACACAATCCTTTTACCTTTAGAAGCTTATTCTAAAGAAATCACTATGAATGCACTCAAAGATTTGTCTACAAATACGTTCATCGGAGCATTGTTTATCACAGATGAAAATTAGAATCTACCTAAATGTTTAAAAAGAGAGTATTGACTAAATTATGCAGCATACATACAATAAAATACTATGCAATCTTTGAAACTATATATACTATAGAGAACTACTTAAAATATATGGAAAATATTCACAACATATTTTCATGAAAAAGCATTCAAAAATAGTATGCATAGTGTGATTCAAATTTATTTTAAAATATAAAGCTATATATGTATATATGCTCCAAAATGCTAGCTCTGAATATCCTAAATTTTCTACAATGATTAAGGGTCACTTTTGTGATAAGAAAGTAAATCTTACCTGTTTTAAAGACAATAATAGACAAGCTATAGAAGCCCTGAATATGATCATCCCACTTTATTGCCCAAAACTGTAACTTAGGTGGCTGTAAAGTGGAAAATGTATACAAAATAAATAGAAAAATAGGTAAGTTATTCAATGTATGCTACTAAAAATATAAAAATTAGCTGGGCGTGGTGGTGAGCACCTGTAATCCCAACTACTCAGGAGACTGAGGCAGGAGAATCACTTGAACCCCAGAGGCGGAGGTTGCAGTGAGCCAAGATCACGCCATTGCACTCCAGCCTGGGCAACAGAGCAAGACTCCGTCTCAAAAAAAAAAAAGAAGCCTAAAAGTATCCCAGAAGCATATCTAGGCTCCAGCTGGCTGTCTCAGCACACATAAGCAGTTAAATGGACCAAGACCAGTTTCGTCGGTGTCAGCATTAATCTTTTTTTTTTTTTTTTTTTTTGGTGCTTAACTGTCTGAAATAACCACCATAACATACTTAGAATAATGACTTTATCAGGATCACTGCTAAGTGACTTAATAAAAAATAAATTGTCCATAACACTGAAGGGCTCTGAGTACACATTGCTAAGAAGTGGTTATGCAATCATTCAAATGTGAACTCCAAGGTTTTCCTTGAGAAGACTGTCCTGCCTTTTTTAAACAACTGAAATGACATCATACAATCTAACAGACTAATGGCATTGCTCACTATATAAGATGGGGAATTTGCGTTCCATCTTGAACACCGCTAAGCCCTAGGCTGCTTGGTGGCAGGCAGTTGCTACCTCAGCCCCAGCAGTGTGATTTCCAAAGTGTGGCAAATAATTCTTGGTCACCTATTTATTTTGCCCCTGAAAGATTAATATGGTTGAGATCATGTCTGAAAAAATGCTATTTGGAAATCTATCAATAGTGGGTGCCTTTTTATCAATCAGAAAATTCTCTTTTCCTCTTGTTGTAGTTTGTACAATAAGTTCAATAAACAAAATTCTTCTTCTAGTTTACTATTATCTCATTTTCCAGGAAGATTTAACTCTTAAGTAATTGATGCAAGTGTATTTGTACATACCTATTAAAAGTTGTATTGAGTTTACTTATGAAAAAGCATGAGCTAGCTTAACCTATATTTTCCCATAAAGGGGGAAAAACAGGCACGTTGATTTAAGATCAGATTCCTACTAGATTATCTGCAAGTGAATGGCTAGTATATGACCTGCAGTTAAAGTGAACAATCATTTTTCTAATTAAAATATCCAGATATCCAAAATGAAAGGTAAATTAAAGAGGGAAGAGACTTCTAGTCCCACAATCCCAATTAGCAGAAAAAAATAGAATTTCCAAACTTAAAGAACTACATGAATCTTAATTCTGAGAATGGGGAATTTGAAAGTCAAATAAATGAAGTTAGCTTTGTGGGCTACCAATTTATTCTTGGCAAAATAAAATGTCTTGAGCGACCCATCCATAACAGATTTCTTAAAGCTGACATTTTATCTGAAATGGGGTGTTCTAGAAGAGAAAAGAGAATTGTTACTCCAAACCCTGAGACATGATATTGGGTATCCCTACAGGGAAGGACCTCCAACAGCCCAAAAGTACCTATCTCTCCTTCCAAAGACCCTGAATGCACTACCGAGTGTCTTCAGGATGATGCTCCTGCAGCCCTGCCAATATACTCACTTCCAATGTCTTTATTGGAAGGGGGCTCTTCTGGTCACAAGTTTGTTGAATGCATCCAATGATATTATTTATGCTTAATGCCAGACTGCCTGGAATCAACAGCTTAAGTGCTGCAACAGGGTACAGATCATAATATTTGGGAGCAGAGGTGCTACCTAGAATCTAAACCAAACCTAAACCCTTTATTTTACTTCTATGCCAGCCTCCAGCTCATACTACTCAGACATTTAAATTCCTTTTTTTCCACAACAATACATACGACGGGATTTTCATGCTTGTGTCCACATGTACATTTACTGTCATAAGAGAGAAGTCTACTTGTATATATATTTATACTTGGCTTCTTGATTGCTAAATCTAGAAGCATATCTGTATACATGGCATATAATTCAGCCTGCAATCATTTCTAAAGCTAAATTCAGCTTTAGCTCCATTGGTTGCCTTGTAATCATGCTTTTGTTTTGTTTTAAAATGGCACTGATAATTCTTAAATATCTGATATTAGTGTTTCATGAAACTGTTTTCCCTAACCTTCCTTAAAAACATGAATTTCAAGTGTAACAGACAAAAATAATAGAATTTATGCACAACAAACAGAAAAGCATGTGAGTATGCATTTTTGTGTGTAAGTGGGTGGGTAAGTGAGAAAGAGAGAGAGAGAGAAAGCTACAGGGTAGAGAAACACCCTCAGACAAATATCTCAGCTGAGTGCTTGCTCCAAAAGATATCACTTGAAGAACTTAGTGAGCAGTTTGTCATATGTTTCTGCAGGTAAACAATGGAATTCTACTGCTGCTATGGAAAAATACCTAAGTCCATGTGGCTTGGTTTTCATAGAAAATAATAAACAGGGCTTCTCCTCAAAGGAGCATCAAAATGAACATGAAGAAACATTCAATTCTCCTTCTGTAAGATAAATCCCTGTGAAAGCGATAGCTCAGCTTGCTGATGCTGCCGCTTGTGCTGGTTCAGAAACTGCCATCACTTCAGCAGACGTCCCACCCTCCCTAAAAGGGAATAAATCAGAAGGCATAGGTCTTTTCTCTTTGGCAGCCTGACCCTTGACCCCCTTTCCTTCTCCCAGGCAGAGGTCTTAAAATTTCTTTTCATTTTTGTTCTGGATCACTGCCTCCATTTGTTCTGACTCCAGAGTGGCTGAGCTTGTCGCCAAATCCAAAGACTCCAAGAGAAAGCCTGAAGTTTCTCTAGCCTTAGACGATTTCCCCACAGGCATCTCTTTGTAAAGAGATCAACACTTCAAAATTATGGTAATTGCTAGCCCTGTTGCTAGACATTGTTATCGGATGCCTTAACAAAGAAGAAAAATGTTAACATAGCACAAGTTTGTTTTTCTTAATATTTTAATAATTCCCTTCCAACATATCTTGTTTCTTTTTCAATTTATGTAGTTTATCATTGCATTTTAAAAGATCGTTCTAAAAGGCTCTGCTCAACTGCCAAAGAGGTCCATGCCACACATGAAAAAAGCAAAAAACCCTGGCAGTGAAAGATTTCTGACCAGAGTTTGCTCGTGGTTTAAATGGAGGCTGATATGGTTAGAAAAATCTATTGTTTTACTTAATCTCCTTTTCTCCAAGTCGTTTTCAATATTGTCCAATGGATGTTCCATTTTATATTCAAATATGAAACTTCCATCTTTTTCTGGTGAGATACAGAAACAAAAGCAGATGTTTGTTTCCTAAGTTTGGAGTGAGAAATAGGTTTCTTAAAACAAGTGCTTCAAGATGCACCTGAGAAGTACCCCCATCACCCTTGCTGTCACTTTCTCTGTGCCTCCAGGTTTAGAGGTTACAGCTAGGTGTCCTCATGGTCTTCTGAGCTCTCCTATTCTGCACAGTATCACACAAAGATGGGCTAGATCCCCTCTGAGAGGGGAACAGACATGTCTTCATTTACTGGGACAGGCTTCAGTTAGGCCATGCTGCTAAACTTCATGGTAACTTCTAGGTTAAATTAACTGTTTACTACCTTCCTTTTACAGGCTTATAAATATGGCCAGTATGGATTTTTTCCCACAACACTTGGATACAGGAAATCTCCGATTCATTTGTTTTTCTAAATCAAATTAAATCTGCTCTAAGCTCTTACCCAAAGAGCCTACTGACAAACTGGGCACTCAGTATTAAGAATCCCTCCCCACCCTCAAAGGAATCACACTCAAATATGGGGCGCTAAGGAATCATACTCAAATATGGGGTGCTCTTAGTGCCAGCAAACTCTGAGCAAGGTGTCAGTTTTAGGGTTGCCATTATTCCCACTGTTCCTTCCCCTAGCTGATGCGCCTTGGCTCCCAGGAAGCCCAGAGATTGCCCCTCAGCAGGCATTCCTCTGACCATAGCCTGGACCTCAGAGAGCCTCACCATTGAGGCTGAAGGGCACAAAGTACCCCCTTGTCAGCCTTCTCATGCCCCCACAGAGGGGCTGCTGCACAAACACTGACAGCCTCCAATCAATCCACACTCTCCTCTCAGAAAATCTACCCTCCGCGCAGTGTGCCTGCTATGGCCTCTGCCTCCTAAAGTACCATCCTCCACCCTCTCTCCACAGCAGAAGAGCCAAAGATATCCTCTCGGTGAACCCAGGCTTTCAAAACCCAGTGATGAGGTGGGTGGTTGCTTTTGGGTGACTGGAAATTTCTCCTTTTAGCCTGTAACCCCAAGGCCCCTGAGCTATGGGAACACAAATGCCTGGCTACATTACGTGGATAAAAGTAAAACCCTACAGCAATAGAAATGAAACCCAAATTAATATTGCAATATGCAGATAGCCTGCATATGAAAGAAAGCACACAGGCTAGAGATGCATTTCTAGAGAAAATTAATTAGGTATGAATGTTTAGCTATAGAAATAGAGCTATTGTAGGCAAAAATTGTAAATTATATTTTGGATTTGAATTGATTCATTCTCTGTCAAGCATGTACACACACACACACACACACATACACACACACACACACAAAATACACTTTGGTTTTTACCAGTTTCAGAGTACAGACCCAGTGAAAGCCAGTTAGCAGACAAAGGTTACCATTATTTTGAATGAAGCATCTTGGAGAGTCTATGCAGCCAATGACACATCAGGACATCATACTAGGTAACACAACAATTGTTTAAAGATAGCAACAACAACAACCCTCATCATGCCCATTCACAGATCTCTACTATTCTAATCAGGCCATGATGAATTTCTAACTGCATTCCCACTCACAGAGGAAAAATATTTCAACTCTATGGTCATTACTCACTCTTAAAAGATTAATTTAACAAAAATGAATACCCACCACAGTAATGAATGTAATTCACTGGAAGAACGGTTTGAGAAAGCTAGCCACACTGGAAAATATTACTTTTTAAATTAATGACAGAACTGAAGATTATTTTCAGATTTGGTCAGCATTTTTGAGAAGTAATGATTAGCCGGGGTGGGAAAAATTCAGATTAGTATTAAGTGTTTGCATGTTATGAGGCAGGATAAGCTCAACCCAAGGCTTGGACTTATTATTCAGCCTCTCACCAACCGCTTTACTAGCCAAAAGGGACACACAAGGTCAGACTATGTTGTAAAACTTGGGGGGTTAATAGAGCTGCTACATTAAGGTCCCAGTTACATAGATTCATCATGTAATAACAGCTAACCTAGTAATAACAGCTAACCTTCACTGAGTGCTGGCTACACCAAGCCACTGGGAAAAGCACTTTATGTATACTATTGCATTTATGCCACATAACCACCCAGTAAAGGAGGTATTATTATTATGGTGGTTGTTGTTATTAATCCCACTTTACAAATGAGGATATTTAGGAACAGAGAGATTGAGTAATTTCCCAGTGGATACACAGCTGGTACACAGTGGATTCAGGATTAGATTCTAGACTATATGTCTAAGAGCCTATTCATGTTAACCACCATTCAATGCTGTGGCAAGGGTGAAAAATGCACACACTTACACATACTCGCTTGAAACTCCTCACAGATATACACATGCATACATTTGTGTAATGTGATACATCACTTTTCACAGGCTTTATACTTAATCTTTGCCTAGTAATAGGTGGGTGAGTTCATTATCATAGTTCATTCTCACCTAGTGACAATGACAGCTAACCTCTATATAGCACTATATGCCAGACTCTGCTCTAACACTTCACGTGTATTCATTCATTGAATTTTTTTTCTTGAGACAGAGTCTCACTCTGTTGCCCAGGCTGGAGTGCAGTGGTGCCATCTCAGCTCACTGCAGCCTTCACCTCTCAGGTTCAAACGATTCTCATGCCTCAGCCTCCCGAGTTGCTGGGATTACAGGCGCAGGCCACCACACCTGGCTAATTTTTGTATTTTTAGTAGAGACAGGGTCTTACTATGTTGCCCAGGATGGTCTCGAATTCCTGAGCTCATGATCTGCCCACCTTGGCCTCCCAAAGTGCTGGGATTAAAGGTGTGAGCCACTGTGCCCAGCCTGAATTCTTAAAGCAATCTTATGAGGCACTTATTATCATCCCCATTTCACATATAAGGAAATTGAGGCATACAGAGGTTAAATGACTTGTCCAAGGTCATACAGCTAGAAAGCAGCAGAGACAGAATTTGAATCACGAACCTGAGGAAACAGGCACTATTATGCCTATTTTATAGTTGCAGAAGCAAATTCAATAAGATTGGAGGTGACTTGTCTCAAAAAGGTACTGTCAATTTATTATTAGTTTTAGAAAGTTACAGAACATTTAATAAAATAACATTCTATTCTGTAAATGTGTGTGTGTGTGCATGTGTTCTCTGTGTTTGTAGTAGGACTAAATAGTGGCTAAATGTGTATGTGAATACATGCAAACATCTCCATATATATTCTCGCAAAACCCTGGCTTTCTCTCCACTCTGTGTCCCATCTCACACTGTGCTGTTACTAAACCCTGGCCATTCTTTAAAGACTGGCTCAAAATTCTCTTCTTCACAGAAGCTGTGCCTGGCTATATGAGCTCCCCATGTTCCATTCCTAACCCCACAAAGAAAAATCATCACTGTGTCACATGTATTTGAGCAGTGCTATCAACCTAACCAAAAGGTCTTTGAGAGGAGGGCCTTAAATGTTTTTTAAACACTCACTCTCATCCCCTGCACACTCCTGCAAAGCCTGTCTGGCACATACAGTGCTAGGGCCGCAGAAGATTGCTGTAAGACCCTGATAATGCATTACTGATTTCAGGTAGGCTTGCCAATAGCACCAAGTATAAAATTCAGTCAGTCAGTCAGTGATTTCAGAAGCAGAGAACCAAAAAAGCCCTGCCTCATGAGTGTATAATAATTCTAGTGAAGGAAACATATAAGAAAATAAACAAGTAAATGTATTTCATGAATGATGATGACAGGATTGGGGGAAAACACACAGTAAAGAGGATAGGGAGATGAGGGAGGTAGATGGGGAGGGGTTTATATATATATATACAAATATATATAAACATATATAAACCATATATAGAATATATAGTTTGTAAATATATAAACTATATAAACTATATATAAATATATAAGCTATATATTCTATATATAAGTTTATATATGTGTGTATATATACATATACATGTAGTAGTCAGAGAGGGCATTTCTCACAACACTGAGCAAAGATCTGAAGGAAGTCGAGGCATGAGACATGCAGATCAAATATGTTCTTACCTGCAAAGTGCTTTGGCCCAAAGTTAGCACAGTACAAGTGCTGTCTCTCCTTATGGGGAAAGCATCCCAGAAAGAGGGTTTAGCAGGAGCAAGGGCCCAAGGTGGGAGCATGCTCGTATCTTTAAGAAATTGCAGGGCAATCAGCATGGCTGGAACTGAGTGAATGAGGATGAAGTAAGGGAAGTGATGTGTTCACAGAGGTAATGGATTCAGGGGATGGAGGAGCAGATTCTAGTTGTTGACTTCTTCTAGTCCTTCTGGAGTAAGGACTCTGGCTTTTACTCTAAGTGAAAAAGAGAGCTGTTGGAGAGATCTAAGGCAAGCAGTTACATGATTGACTTATATTTCTAAAGGCTCACTCTGCTTGCTATATGGAGGCTAAAATGAAGGACTAGTAAAGGCAAGGACTGAAGCAGAGAAATATGTTGGGTGCCAATTACAATAATGCCGATGAAAGATGGTGGAGGATTAGACCAGAGTGGTGGTTGTAGAGGTGATAAGTGTCAGACTCTAGATATATTTGTAAGATAATTCAAGAGGATTTGCCGATAGACTAGTGACCAGTATAAGACAATGGGAGCATTCAAGGATAACTCCAAAGTTATTTTTTTTTGTTTTGTCTGTCTTTGTGTAGACAAATAGAGAGCATAGCCATCTAAGAGATGCAGACGATGGCAGGAGAGCAGAATTTGGGGTCTTAGGGGGATGGGAAATGGAAATCAGAAGTTTAGTTTGGGATGTTTTAAGTTGAAGTTGGCGATTAGGCCTCCAAGTAGAGGTCTTGAGTGAGCAGTTGTATACATACCCAATGGGCAAGGGAGAGATGAACTAAGCTGTTGGCAGCTGATGAGTAGTGTTTAAAGCCATGAGACTAAATTAATTCACACAGGAAGTAATTATGGGGAAAGAAATGGAGAGGTTCAAAGCCTAATCCCTGGGACACTCCAGTACTCAGAGATCTGAAAATGAGATGGAAGAAAAACAGACAGGAGAGGAAGTGGACACAGCCAACACAGAAAACTCAAGGTCTTTCTGGAAAGGAGCAGAGTAAAGGAGATGAGGAATCAAGAAAGGGTAAGAGCCTGGCCAACATGGCAAAACCCCATCTCTACTAAAAATACAAAAATTAGCTGGGCATGGTGGTGCACGCCTGTAATTCCAGCTATTCGGGAGGCTGAGGCAAAAGAATCACTTGATCCCAGGAGGCAGAGGTTGCAGTGAGCCAAGATTGTGCCACTGCACTCCAGCCTGGGCAACAGAGTGAGACCTTGTCTCAAAAAAAAAAAAAAAAAGGAAAGGGTCAGGCTGCTGAAGATGAGAGAAATGGCAGCACATTTGTAACCTTGTCTCAGTCTGCTACAGCTGGCATGACAAAGCACCACAGACTGAGTGACTTAAACAACAGACATTTATTTTCTCATGGTCCTGGACAGTAGAAGTACAAGATCAAGGTGGCGTCAGGGTTGGTTTCTTCCGAGGCCTCTCTTCTCAGCTTGCAGATGGCCATTGTCTTTTGGTGCCTTCACATGGTCTTCCCTTTGTGTGCGTCTGCATCCTGATCTCTTTATTAAGGACACCAGTCATATTGGATTAGGGCCCACTCCAATGACCTCCTTTAAACTTAATTACCTATTGTAAAGACCCTGTCTCCAAATACAGTCACCTTCTGAGGTACTGGGGGTTAGGACTTTACATATGAATTTTCGGGGAAAACAAATGAGCATATAACAACTGTTGAGAAAAATCCCAGAGAAAATTGCTGAAATGATATTCCTTTTTTTTTTCAATGTTTATTTTAGGTTCAGGGTACATGTGCAGGTTTGTCACATGGGTAACTTGCGTGTCACTGAGGTTTGGGATATGAGCGATCTCATCACCCAGGTACTGAGCATAGTACCTGATAGGTAGTTTTTCAACAATATTCTGGAACAGGCAAAGAGGGATGGAATCAGGTGCAAAAGAAAGAAGCAGGCTGAAGACAGGACATGGGTGGCTCCTCATAATAACAAGAGAGAAAGCAGAAAACCTTGATACAGATACAGAAGGGTGGATGTGCATGGTGGGGAGCATATAGAAGTTCTCTCCCAATTACTTCCATTTTCTCCATGAGCTGGGCAGCAGAGTCATCACTGGATCAGGCAGGTGGGAAGGAAGTGCTGAAAGGTTGAAGAGAGAGGTCTATAATGGTCACGTCAGATGGCAGGAGAGAGAGCTGACTCTAGGGAGAGGTAGCATGGTAGCTGGGCAACACCAAGGGCCCACTTGAGGTTAGCCAGCCTGGGCAACCTCAAGGTAAGCAAGACCAGTTTGCAGGGATGTGTTTCCTTCCCATGATGTTCTGTTGCACAAGTTCAGCCCCAGAGTATGCAAATAAATGTATCTCACCAGGATGCAACAGGAGGGAATGCCAGGCAAGTATGACAAAAGTGGATATGGGATTTGTGGGGTGGCTATGATGTCAGATCATGGCATCTGTGCTGAATGAAAGGCATATTTTTCTCCCAGGGCTGCTATAACAAAGTATGATGAACTGAGTGGCTTAAACAATAGCACTGTGTTGTCTCACCATTCTGGAGGCCAGAGGTCTGAAATCAAGATGGCATGGGGTGGGTTCCTCTTGAAGGCTATGAGGAAATGGGGAAGTGGATATGGCCAAGAAATTGGAAGTTTGGGGTGTCTTTTTCACAGAGGAATTATTTAATAAAATATACTAGCAGAACTTTGGTTAGGAAAGACTTACACAGAAAGAGATGGAAAAATTGGTGACAGAAGTCAGAGGGAAAGTTAAAGGACAGGAAGAACTTGAGGGACAGATAACATCAATAACGCCACATGCAGAAAAGACACAGATGCAAATGAGAGCAAAGTGCTGAATGGGAAAATGAGGAAACCTCAAGACTTTAATAGACAATCCTGTAACTTCAACTGTAGTCTGTGCCAGCCCAAAATGGGCCAGCTATATTTCAACGAGAGGCTGTCAGTCTCTGATTAAGAGCATGGAATCTGTCCATAAGCTGTGTGGATTCAAATCCCTCTCTGATGCTTACATGCTCTTGGCCAAGCAAGACAAGCTCCCTTCATTTTATAAGGAACTCTTACCTAAGACAAGTCTTATCTTCCCCATCTATAAAAATGCAGGATTTGTTCTGTGGTCTTAGAGAGTTCCCAGAGCTGCCTGTGTCCAAGAGAACTTTCCTATAGCCATCACCAATCCACACAGGACCATTGCTGGTAATCTCTATATCCCGTACACATAAGAATCACAGACCCTGATCCACTTCCTCCAAGCATCTTGACTGAAGATCAGTGTTCCCAGAGGATAGCAACCTCATCTGAACCTGGCATTTGTGGTCCTTAACTTTGCAGGGGGAGGCATCAGACCACCCTCCTACCTGGCTTCCATCCCTCTGTAGGCTCACAGCACCCTCCATGAAGCACAGAGGCCAAGCTGGACATGTTCCTGGGTTTAATGTAATTGAAGAGAGAGGGCCCTGTAGCGGGGTCATTTATAAGGCACCCAATCCAGTTTCTAGGTCAGACGTTCTGTACGCTGGTAACATCCTGTGCATATTTTCAGGCTGAAACAGTTATCTGTTTGTGTATCCATCTTCCTCACTCAGCTGTGAGTTCCTTAAAGGAAGGCACTGTATCGTTCATCTTTCCAGCCCCAGCCCCTAGCCTGCCTGCAATCGATGCTTACTGAATGGTGAGGTACAGTAGCTTCATGGTTCAGTGACAGACTGGATTCTATTTCCACCACTACCACTCAATAATCAGTTGATACCAGCTTTATTTCCTGACTTTTCCGATCTTTATTTCCTCATCTGTAGAATGGGGATAATAATAGCATCTTCCCCATGGGGTTGTTCTAAGAAATTGTTTTAAAGTAGATGATATAAAGGAAGAATTCAGCACAAAGCTGGCATGTTGTAGACATCAGAATGTCGCATATTATTGATAATGTTCATTGTACTGAATATGCTGAACATCTGGATGTTATATGTAGTTTATTATGTCAAGTAGATTAAAAAATAATCTTAGAGAAAAACTACCTAACACAAAGGGAACCCACACATATTTCTTACAGGTTAAATACACATTTCATTCAGTGTGTGTGGCATCCTCTCATCTCTCTACTTGCTCACAATCCCAAACCATGGATTTTTTTAAAAAGCAGAGCACAAAGGCAAGAAATTCTAATTTACTAGAAAAAAAAAAATAGATCACCTTTTAAAGGAGTTATAGGCTATCTGGTTACTATGGAAATAAGAACAGTCCAGACCTAGGAAACTGGTACTAACATAACAACTACAAATAAGCATTTCAGAATACAACAAAGAGACAAATACATCTTTTCCTTTTCTATTCAAGTGTGTGGGAAAGGATGAATATGCTCCAACCATCGGCTAAACCTGGACAATGTGCAACTTAGAAATTAGGTAAGGATTGTTGACGTTCCTCTTTTATAGTAAACTAGGTGGTCACAAAATGCAAAATCCTTTATCCTAAATATGCTACAGTTTAACAGACTTAAGACAAGGAGGAGAAAGGAGTCTCTTTCCTTCTCTTTTTTTGTTTGTTTTGAAAGACTAAAAGGCTAGTGATGGTGCAGGCTGACTCTGGTATATTTGTGGGAGGTGAGAGAAGGATAAGGGTTCAGCCATTTTCTTTTGCTTTTTAAGTAATTCGTAGGTCATGCTTTTTGAAGTTACAAAGTGTGCTTAATTTCAGTGTTTGTAAAATGCCAGTAGAGGATCTAACCTCGCAGGAGGGTGTTTTGAAGAGTCGGGAGGAGACAGAGGGCTTGCCTAGTACCACCTTCTATGATCTATAAAACTATACATTGAAGAACATTGAAAAGATGGGCTTGGCATGTGCTGGCCTTCAAACATGTATGGTGTATAAATTAGAGTTACCAGGCCATCACAAATTATGCAAACTGTTAATATTCTAAAAAAGAATAAAAAATTATGAAATGCTTCTCAACCTCAGAAATACTGACATTTAGGACACATAATTCTTTTTTAGGGCGAAGTGCTACATGTACATGTATGATGTTTAGCAACATCCCTGTCCTCGATCCACCAGATGCCAGTAGCATCCTCCACCCAAGTCATGACTACAAAAAATGCCTCTACACATTGCCAAATGTTCCCTCAGGGGCAACTTTGCCCCTAGATGAGAAGCACCAAAATATAGATATAAACTCACAAATGATCAATAGAAATTTTCCTTTTTTCAAAGTATTTTGCAAAAAAAGTTACTTTTTTTTTTTACTAAGAGGTTTCATAAACTATGAAAATCCACATTTCTCAATACTTGCCATACCGGAGAAAGCCTTATAATGTTTAGTCACCAAGTAGAAGCAATATTCTTGGCAGATTTCCCAATCCCAATATTGTCAAGAGATTCACCAAAGTTTGCATCATTCCATAACAAAATCCAGATACTTTATTAAGTTTTGAACCCTACCCTATCCCACTTAAACATCAAATGTCCACGAGCAAAATAACCCAAACTGCATAACTAAGATTTGAGTTGTGGGGCAAGCAGTACGAGGCAGGGATTATAGAAATAAATCTTATGAAATTTATTGAAGTCTATAAAGTACTTGCTGCAGGAATAACCTTGCGTATTTTTTCCAAAGAACAGCACAAAATTATTAATTAGATAATCATTTGCATTATTAGCTCTTGAGATGATGCCCTTAGATATCTGTGGAGAACTGGGATAAACAGAGATTATGGATCACTGACACTTATTTCCTTTCCCTCTTGGAGTAATCATTATCCTTTGGATTCATCCACAAAAGTCCCTAACCAAACATGAACACTAGGAGAGTTTGTGAAACAAATAATTAGGCTTCTTGGTTCTAGACTCAAACTTCTCTAGATCTTTGAGTCTAGAACCAAGAAGCCTAATGATTTGTTTACAATTAAATAATTAAAACAGTTAATGATTCTTCATCATTAATTGTTGGAGGTTAGATTGCTTTATATCTATGGTCCCTTCCCACACTTACACCATGTGTATTTTATTTTAGAAATCCAAGTCACCAAATAGAAAATAGTGGGAATGGTAAGAATTCTTGAGACTGTATGTTCCACTTCGACACTCTTATCATACTCATATTCAGATTTGCCCAGGCCATGAAGAGGTACTATATTCATTTCAGACAAGACCAAAAAAAATCTCTCTGGAAGGACTTGAGTCACAATGTCATCTATCATAGTACAGAGGAAAGTCCTCTTAGTCTATTATCACAGGGCCATGAGTTTATAATCCTGCGGAGAAAGAGAATTCAGAGTAGAGAAAGGGCAATCTCAAAACTCTGGCCTGGAGAATTGTGAGAAGAAGATGTGAAATAGAGACAGAATTATGTTTTCACCAAAAATGTCATTTGTGTTGGTTCTGTTACATGTATAAGAATTTAATAAGCAACTGTATTTTTGAAAAGGGAAAAGGAGATTATGTACCTGATAACCTAACTTTTCGCATGAGTTGGCACATACAAACATTTGCCCTTTTAAAGCAGAAACCTCCCAAACTGAAAAAACTAGAAGACTCAACTCAGATTCCTCCTTCTCAAGGTTTAATTCTTTGGTAGGTTGTGCCAGTACTATTAGAAATACCTAGAATATGACTTTATCCAAATGCACAGCCACAATATCATTTTGGCCATAATTTTGGCCAAAGTCATCAGTTTCTTTCTTTATAATGAAATGATATAATGAAATAAAGAGAGATTATTTCTCAGATTCCTTGGAAACCGACTTGGTTGCAGAAACACTCTGCTTATAAAAATAAAAATGTGAAACCCCGTCTCTACTAAAAATACAAAAAATTAGCCGGGCGTGGTGGCGGGCGCCTGTAGTCCCAGCTACTCGGGAGGCTGAGGCAGGAGAATGGCCTGAACCCGGGAGGCGGGGCTTGCAGTGAGCCGAGATTGTGCCACTGCACTCCAGCCTGGGCGACAGAGCGAGACTCCGTCTCAAAATAAATAAATAAATAAATAAATAAATAAATAAAAATAAAAATGTGACCCAAGCTAAGAAAAGCAGACACTGTGCTTTTCACTACATGGCATTACAGAAACTTTTAGTTTTGATTTCCCTGTACAAGAGGGTCACGCATACTTCCAAATAAGTTCTTAGCTTGTAGCAAACTCACTGATGAGCCCCAAAGGTAAAGAAACCAAAACTGGCAAAGTGTCTTCACATATGGTGTGGAATTCACAGACCCTGCCTTTAAGGTTTCTTCCAGAGGTTTAAGGAAACTCCTTATGTTTACAATAGGACCTTACTCTTTTCTACGTTTTTATACTCCTTCCTCACCTGGCCAGATGTCCCACAGCTTTCAAAACATCCTGTTACTTTATGTATATCTATATATATATAGTACTACATATTTTATTTGGATCTTTCAGTGTACTAGGTCTTATTTACAGCTCTTGGATTTTCATTGTTTAGGTTGGGATTTTACTTTTATGAGGTGTTAGGGCAGAGAAGGAGTGTGTTCCGTTTTCATTTTGTTTTTGTTTTGATTGCCACACACTCTTCTAACCCTTCCCCTGGTGTTGACCCCTCTGAAAAGATGATAATCTCATTTCCTGCATCTGAAGAGAAATTCTTAACAGGTCAAGAATCTTTAGTGAGAGTTTAGACGGTTATTTTTACCTTCCCTTTCCTGCCAATGACATTAAACCCATGACGAGACAAAATGTGATACAAGCTTTTTCAAATATGCTTGAAATAGGCACATGGTTTCAGTTCTGTTCTGGAATATTCTGTTCCAAAGAATTGCAGCTTTCCAGTCCTCTTTATTTGTTAGCATTGTATTTCTAGAATGTAGAGCAAATAAAGCTTTTCACTGGGCATAGTTTTAAAAAGATAAATTTAACTTGAAAGTAGATGAACTGAATTATATCTTCATTAAACATTAAAATCTTCCCCCTGAAACCCAAGAGTTAAATAAATGGACAAGGACAAAGTATAACAATAAGTATTGTCAAAGCCACTTGATTTCAGATCCAAAATGGGAATCTCCTTTCTGTTCTGATTCTGAAGCTGAAGAAAAGGTCCAATTTAATCGTGTAATCCCCTACTCTACCCTTGTGGTTGAATCTGGATCTGTGTGTCAGGTAAGATGTCTCCAAGGAGAGCAGAACAGTAGTTTCCTTTATTCTTGGAACACCTGTTAAGAGGTTATAGGGAGTTTTATATACAGCAAGTAGAACTCCAGTCTTCTCTCTCAGGGGGAAAAAAAAGACTCATTAAAACATATCCTTTGCCAAAGTTTCATTGCTCGAAAGAGTCAATGAAACTTTCAACCCTTAGGCACTCTGCAAATTTTGCTTTCAACCTTTCTAAGAGCCTTCTTGTAAATTCTAAGCTTAAATATATTTCACATTATTTTCTAGGCTTATGTGGTTTCTGAATTAATATCTGTTTAACTACATAATTAAATAAGTTATTTCTTAATGAGCCAGCACATTATAGACATAGTTTTCTATCAAAGTATATATATAGTCATCTCACAAGTGTAACCAAGGTTAGAATAACAAAATGTTCAGGAAAATCAACAGGTAACCATAAATAGAATAAAAATATCACACTTTCAGTAATGGGAAACCTCCAATCAATATGGTAGACTGCATTGACACAGTACATGCTACTCCAAAACACATAGAAATGCTAAATAAAAGATAAAATGACCAAAAAATAAGCTGAGGGTGAAAACAAGAAAGAAATTTCCATGTGCCAGAAATAGAAAAGACCTCAAAACAAGAGTGAGGAGCTGAAGGCCATGACTCACAGGGTTTCAGTCTCAGATGTAGGCCCAAGAGGCTGGCATCTGGGGTAACACACTCAGAGAGACAAAACATGAGAAATTAAGCCCGAGAAAAAGGAGGGCTTGAAATGAGTCTTCTGAAAACTCCCAAGAGCATAAGGACCACCCATATTTAAGATGGGAAATAGAACACCTCTGTGAACTGGCCTGGACAAGCGTCACAAATCTTACCTTCTCCCTGAGCCGGTGGATGAAATAAGTGATCTCTGAGTAATTAAAGCCTGAACCCCAGCCCATGCTCAGATGTGGGGTCTAAATTCTACTGCTAAGTGGAACAGAAATTGAAGAGTAACACATTAACATAAAAAGTGCCCTGAAACACTGAGATCTGTAGGGTCCTGCAACCCCACACCACTCTACAAGGCCACTTCAATGGCCCAGGGTTCCTAGGGCTCAGGAAGCGCCCTCTGCTGCAGATGAGTTAACAAGAAAACATAACGAGCCATGGAGAGAAAACAAACCACCAAACAATGGGAGACTTGGCATCTCAGGAATTAGAGATCGTAGATCTATCTGGAAAAGAAATTAAGATAAATGCTTATAATATTCCAAAAAATAAAGAAAGGAAAAGAAACCACAGGCTGTGACAATGTCTTCCGATTTTGAGCAGATTTTTGTCCATCAAAAGACAGAGGAGAGGGAAGAGAAGAATCATTCAGCTTTGAGGGAGTACATTGCATGGCACTTGAAAAGAGCTCATTTGTCTGGCCTGAATAAGCAGTTTGCTTTCAGACAATGGAATACCCACTTCAGGAAGTACTGTTAGTTCATATGAGTGACACAAGGAATTTAGTGGTTACACAATTGTTTTCCTTGAGCTGGAGAGACTGCACTGACAAGAGTAAAAAGACATTGAAATCTCCTCTGACATTTTGGCAAGCCCCAGGCTGAAAGTTTTATTTGCCATATACCAGCTCGAATCCTTTTCCAAAGGCGAGGCAAGGGTCTCAGAGAGAATTTTCTATTCTTTTCTCTTCCTTTCTAGTTAAATTGCTCATTTGTTATCTTTTTTTTTTCAGCACTGATAAACTCTATACAATTTTTTTCAAATTGTGATGACCAAGTGGTTTCCTCTTTCCCTTGTTTCTGGTAATCTTCAAAGTAGAAATTCCCTAAGCAGAGGCAAGATTGCTATTCCTAAACAAGTCAGCTGTCTTAATCAGCTCAGGCTACTGTAACAAAATGCCACAGACTGAGTTGCTTAAGCAAGAGAAATGTATTTCTCACAATTCTGGAGGCTGGAAAGTCCAAGATCAAGATGTCAGCCAATTCGGTTTCTGGTGAGGGCTTTCTTGCAAACAGATGCCTTCTTGCTGTATCCTCACATGGGGGATGGAGAAGAGACGTTCTCTCTCTGGTCTCTGCTTATAAGGATGTTAATCCTATTGTGGGGGCTCCACCCTAATAGCCGCCTGTAAACCTAATCACCTCCCAAAGGCCCCACCTCCTAATACCACCACATTGGGGATTTAAGGCTTCAACATATGCATTTAAGGGAGACACATTCAGTTCATAGCAGCATGCCATAAGCCTGGATTATAATCTTACTCTTGTTTCTAACTCAATGCCTGATAGTGAGCAAGTTATCATTAGTTTATCATCAGTGACACAGGAAAAAGTAACATTTTTCCTTAGAAGGTTGTTGAAAGATTAAATGATACAATGATCTCAGAAAATGCTGGTTTCCTGCCTACTTGCACATTTTCAATTAATAATCTTGAATTGATTTGGTTCATCTATTAATTATAAACTACTTTTCACCTGAAGAACAGTCAAAAATATATGATAGAGTAGATGACTTTGCAAAATCTCTTTGGACTACCTCAATCCAGTTATTTTATTTATCACCTGCTCTCAAAGGCTGGGTAATTTGCAGTTTGGCCATAGCTTAACAAGACATGTAGGGAAAAATGGAGCCTCCAGAAAAATCCTTAAGGACTATTACATAAACTGCGTCTGGAATAAAAGTTGAATGTTTCAGAGGATAGGTGATTTTCACTTCATCTTATCAACAAAATATAAATATATAACAGAGGATTAAATTGCACCATCTACCTAGGAAAGTAACTCACCTAAGAAAAGGTTCTGTTCCTGTCATTATAAACATAATTATTTCCTTCAAGACAGAGAATAATCTAACCCCCCAAAAAAAGCCAAAAATGAAACGTCTGTGGAAGTGATAAGTACAGACCCAATATTCAGCAAAACAGGCAATGTTGACAGACAATAGTCCATTAAATAACTAGTATGGTGTTATTAGATAAACACAAATTTCCATTTAGGAGAAAAAACCCTTGAGACAGGATGAAGCCTAATAATCATTAGGAACCTGTGTATAGAAATAATTAGCTGTCAGTCCTCTTTCTGCCATCTTTCTGCGCCGCCACAATGGTGCACATGAATGTCCTGGCAGATGCTCTCAAGAGCATCAACAATGCCGAAAAGAGAGGCAAACGCCAGGTGCTTATTAGGCCGTGCTCCAAAGTCATCGTCCGGTTTCTCACTGTGATGATGAAGCATGGTTACATTGGCAAATTTGAAATCATTGATGACCACAGAGCTGGGAAAATTGTTGTGAACCTCACAGGCAGGCTAAACAAGTGTGGGGTGATCAGCCCCAGATTTGACGTGCAACTCAAAGACCTGGAAAAATGGCAGAATAATCTGCTTCCATCCCGCCAGTTTGGTTTCATTGTACTGACAACCTCAGCTGGCATCATGGACCATGAAGAAGCAAGACGAAAACACACAGGAGGGAAAATCCTGGGATTCTTTTTCTAGGGATGTAATACATATATTTACAAATAAAATGCCTCATGGACAAAAAAAAAAAAAAGAAATAATTAGCTGTCAAGAACTAGACATATTCAGTTGAATCTCATAAAACGTACAGAGTAACAGTGCTTCAGGTTTCAACCTAAAACGTTTCAGAAAATTCACAGAGGAACCCTGGAATAAACAACCAAACAGAACAAGAAAACAATGGAACTAACTTAGAAGAAATTATTTTATAAATAATTTCAATATTATTCCCCTGAGAGATACATCGTGTCATGCCATATATTCACAATGTCGTATGTCATACCACATCATTCATAACACCCAAGGTCCAAAATAATCACATATCTATAGAAATTCTTCAAGAGTTCAGCTTAATTTCTATTGTTGTTCTCGCTTAAATATTGTTATGCTACCTTGATAGGCCCTAAAGACTTTCTTTGAAACTTTACAGATTAAATATCAAAGAAATTCCATGTTCTTCCATGACACAAAGTAAGATTAATCAAGGGATTTATTGACTATGTAATGTTCCAAGGAAAACTAGGCCTACAACTTCCAACCGAATCTCTGAGGAGTCAATGCAGAACCAAAAAAGAAAAAAAACACTGAAACTATTTGCCTATTCACAAAATGTTTCCATCAAGAGTTCATAAATGATCAGGCTTTACCATCTGGAACCAACTGTCTTGTGATGGAGAAAACGATGTTCTAGAAAGGTTGCTTTGTGATCAAGTGGATCAAGAAGAAAGGTAGAACCAACTCTTAAAACAGGTAGAATCCTGTACAGAAATGAGAAAGGGGAAGGAAGATAAGAAAGCAGATAGTCTTTGGCCAGAAATGAAATGAACAAAACTGGAAGTTATATTCTAGCCCATTCAAGAGCCATCTAAACTGTGGTAGACCAAAAATTACCACCACATTTACTCCTTGGGTTTCTGATACATAAGAGAAAGATAAGCATATTATTATTGCTATGAGTAATCCTCTTAGAATATACATTCCAGGAGGGCAGCAGCTTCTTTTCTCTTGTGCCTTTCACAAGGTAGATCCTCAGCTATTTATTACACAGATGAATGGCTGGAGAAAGGGAGGGAGGGAAAGAAGCAGGGAGTTGCTTTCCATTGAGCTGCACCCCTGATTTGGACACCTCTCCCATCTTTTTTTAGGTTGACACCAGTCACATCCAAAGAGGCCCTCAGACCCCAGCACCTTGACTTGGACAGATGTGGGAGCTCACTTACCGCAGGCTGAATGTGGACGTGGAGCAAAGGAAAAATGCATTCTGTGGGTGTGTACAGTATGGACGACAGATCCATTCCAGATCCAGTTGAGGTCAAATCTGACCCCTACTATGTAAGCAATTAGGATTTTTATAAATTTCACTCTTTCTGCAATTTTTAAAAAATTAAGTATAATCTTTACTTATAAAGAAACTAACCTAATCTTTAAACAGAGTTTTAAACTAAACTATAGAGCTTGTCTTTACTTTTTTTACTTTTTTTATTAAAAAAAGTGAGACAGAAAGTTTTTAAAGGGCAATGTTTTATCATAAATTCACATATATGTAAAGAAAAGCACATAAAGACAAATTTGCATTTATGAAAATGATCATTTAAATTTTCTCCTTTATTTTGTTAATATGGTGAATTACATTGATTGATTTTTAAGGATTAAATCAATCTTGCATTTCTGGGATAACTTCCACATTGTTATTATGTAATATTCTTTTATGTGCTATTGATTTAATTTGTTGATATTTCATTGAGAATCTGGTCCCTATGTTCATGAGAAATATTGGTCTGCAATTTTCCTGTCTTTTCTTTTTTTTTTTTTTTTTGGTAATATCTTTGACAGGTTTTGGCATTAGGGCTACGCTGGCTCATAAGGCAGGTTGGGACACATTTTCTCCTCCTCTATTTTCTGAAAGAATTTGTATAAGATTGGCATCGCTCCCTTAAATATTTGCTAGAAGTTACCACTGAATCCATCTGTACCTCGAGTTTTCTTAAGGACAAAAACCAGTTTTTATATCACTCTCTATTCTGTCTCAATTACTCAAAAGAATATACAATAAACGCTTCCTCCTAGTATCTCATTTAGGACCTTTGAACCACTGTTACTCAACAGACAGAGATAGTAACTGCACAATAACTGATGAATTACCAAGACCAAAAATTGACCTGATTTTCATAGGAAAAATGTTCAATCTCTTGATTTGGATGAAAGATAGCCTAATTGTGCCAGAGAAGTAGAAGCCCTATTAGGTAATCCATACCTCTGTCCAGCAAATCAAGGCTTGTACATCAATGCTCTCAATGTTTTCCAGAGCACACTCAGGATAATTTGTCTTTTCTGTCCCTGGCAGTCATGACTACTGCCCTGCTCCTATTTTCTAGCAAAAATAAAACATCACTGAACCTGCCAAGGCACTGAAACTGGTTCAAGGAAATAAAAACTGTCAAGAGCAGGCAGATTTGGATTATTACAGATGTCCAAAATTTTTGTTTTTAATCTCCAATTCCCAAATCCAAGTGAGATTTTCAAGACTCTATGTGCATAGTTAATTTATGGAGATGACTGCACACACACACCAAACACACACACTTTTGATTCATCATTTTGTAGTTTTCCACTCTCTATTAAAAGTCTTCACAAAAAAAATACATTTGTTTCACCTAAAGAACAATGAAAATGTCTTAGTTTGAATGTATTAAAAGCCATTCACATATGTTCCTGTCAAAAGCTAAGACATGGCTGTAAAGGAATAAGGTAAAGGAATAAGGCTGAATCATAATGAATGAACTAAAACATACTCATTTCCCCTGTTGGCTGCATGCTTATTCCAGTGAGTTTCCATTTTCCATTTATGTAAGGAATCCTTCTCTTAGAACTGCCTTCCACAGCTACACACAGTCCTTGGTGGAGCAATGAGGATCACTGTGAACAGATGAGCCAGGAATGGCTGTGCTTGGTATTCTCCATTCGCCCCTCCAGATCACTCTCCGTGCTTTTCTACTCTGCTCTGTGTCCCAGCAGACTGATCTGTATGGGCTGAAGGAAGGAGGGTCCCTGGCTCTCCAGCTTTCCATCAAGAATGGACAAAAGGAAGCACCATCAGAATTTTGAAGGTAAAGAGGAGAGTGAGCTCAGAGGTGTGGCTGCCTTCCTCCTCTGTAGTCCCCAGGTGCAGTGGGAAAGCTCTTACCTACATCTGACTCAACATGCCGATAGCACCTCCCTACTTTTATCCAATCCAAACCTAGGAAAAGTAAAGGCTCCCCCATCCCTTACTGGTTTCCCATTATCATTTCCACATCTTTTATAAATAGACATTTGTTAAAAGGTCCTCAATTAAACACACACACACACACATTATGTAAGTGAGCAATATATTTCTTGCTTGAACCCTGACTGATAAAAAAGTCAAGTCTGCATGTGGGTGATTATGCTGGGTAATATGACTTCTCATACAAAAGATAGTTAGTCGGTACAATCTTAGAAATAATTTTTGACATTGCCCATTCCTTACTCCAAAGTTCTTCCCAAAAGAAAAGTTCCAACATTGTTTAGAGCAGGGCCATGATCATCCAAGCATCTTGTCTCCAAAGGTGACTACTTTGATGGAAGCCTTATTCAGTTAGCGATTAAAGTTCTGGACGCTTATTGTTTTTAATGTCTCATGACATTAGCATTGCATTTTATGACATCTATCCATCACTTCCCATAAGAAAATAGGTACCTTGGAAATTTTGAGTGGATAATCAAATTTTTTAACTACCCAGGTCCCAATAGCAAAAACAAGAAATGTTTGTTATACTAAAAAGGAGAGAAAGAAAGAGATTGATTTGAGGAGAGATTTGGCTTCATGGGATACAGGGAAATAAATAAGATTATTTCCAAAAAACATATTTCATTAAGTAGACACATGTAAAATTAGTTTCATGTTGTGAGGAACAAGTTGCCTATGATTTTAGTCATAAAATATGCAAATGCTTGAAGAATCATTCATTTCCTTAGACTCCCCAAGAATCAGCTTTCTTTTTTAGAATATTGACATTTAAGAAAAACTTGAAACCTGACCGGCTCGCTCTCTACTTAGAGTCAGTAAATTTCATAAAGTTGGTGATAGGCTATTCTCTTTCTTTTCTCTATACATAGTGTACTATATTGCGCTATTATTGTTGCTTAAAATACTTCATGAATATTTTGAATGTTCCCAGTGTTTTTAATATAGATTTGGACAATCATAGAAATTAAAGATGGAAAAATAAGATTCTTCCTCTTACTATGAACTGTAGTCTTCAGTCCAGGCTTGATTCTCCTTTTCTGATTAATGAAGCTAAAAGAAGGGAAAATAAGCCTTCTAGGCAATTGCTTCCATTATCTCAGGATTTCTGTACTAGCATTATCTTTTTAATGGAATGCCATTACTCCACTGATTTACCCCTCACAAATTATGTCTCTTGCTCTTGGCGTTACGCTTCAAACTTATTGGTCAAAAGAGGCTGTATCTCTGTCAACTGCCGTTTATTTGAACAAAAGATGTCATTGCAATTAACTATGATATCAAGATTGGCTTAGAAAAGACAGAAATGTGGAACTCCCCAGTCCACTCTGTTTGAGACCATGGAAACAAGGAAATTCAACCTGACTTTTAGTCATATTTAATTTATATGATAGAATTATTGGTACAAATATGGTTTTTTTAAACAATTATATATACACATATATATGTGTATGTGTGTATATATATATATATGTATACTTTCTTTAATCTTCTCAATAACTTGATATTTCTAGTCCTTTTTGTTTGCTTGCTTTTACCCAAAAGACAAAATGGATTTTTAAATCTAATATTATTTTGGAGATCCTCTTAATTTTGCTTTTCTCTCTTACGTACAGCTCCATATTAAACTCATGGAACTAAGAGTAAGAGAGATGTGTAAATCATCTAGTTGCTAACCACATTTCACACATGAGGAAACTAAACCCAAAGGCTGATTCATCATTATCTCTTTCAAACTTTCATCTAATATTTACTAACAAGATATAATAGACTGTGCTTTTGAGAACAACATTTGAAAAAATATATAATCTATCTCCCAGGAGTTAGGCCAAATTTTTTTTAACAATTCAGAATTCTACTAAAATGTCTCATTTGTTTCAAATCAGAGTTATTTCAAAACCAAACTCATTGATGAGGCTTCCCTAGTCCAATGTAAATAAACTGAGAACAATGCAAGACTAATTTGCCCTTATCATATGCCATGTTAACTAGCTATATTTTCATATATTTCTCTTTTCCTCCTAACCAAATTTTAAACTCTTTATTCTTTCTTTCTCCCAATATACCTTGCACCTGGCTTTCCACGTAATCAGCTAGACTTCTTGAAGAAAGTTATTGGCAACCTAGAATCCACAGCTCTTTATTCCAGTTCCTTAAATGGTGATGCCAGCATTGGTTTGGGGGGAAAAAAAATGCATTTAATTTGAAATACACAGAGGAATGAGGTGATTGATCTTAGCAGAAAGAAGCCAACACATGCCTGATGAAAATGCAACAGAGCTTAAAAGCAAACACATGATTTGAACACTGGCATGGGAAGAACTCTAGTGAACCCCAATTATCCTCTTTGAGTGGTCAGAATTGTCCTGTTGAGTGTTCAGCCTAAGACTAGCATTTAGGATCAATCGGTACAACAAAGAAGGTAAAATCCTTTCACTTCAACTTAACCTATAAACTCACAAGCTGAGAACATTTTCTCATTTTGGCTAGAAAAACTACATAAGGATGGTTCTGAAGGAATAGACTTATTATTAATTATAAATGCCTCATATACAGGTCCTGTGACATTTATCTTTCTGCTTCTTTGTTTAAATAAACAGTGGGGTCTCCATCATAAGAACCTTAATTTGTCTAAAATATTAATTAGTTAGACCTAAAAATGTTTCCCTCTTTATTACTTTCTGACATCCTTTGGAAAGAATTTTTAACCAATAGGAAAAAATTAAAGTTTATATTGGAGAACATTTTCTCAAGTCCATTTGGCAAGGTCAGTAGGTTTGGAATTTGGCAGTGCTTGTAATTTTTAATTTCACTGCACTTTGAAATTTTGCTGACTGAATAGAACTAACTAAAGGAATCAGAGAATGATTGATTATAGGAATTTTTTAAATATTGCCTAAAATATGGAGAAAACAACATCAGAGAGTAATAGTAAGTTGAAAGACAAGGGAACCATTCAGCAGATTAAACAGAATTTTAGAAAGACAGGTACTGACAAAATAGACAGTATGAAAAGAGAGACCCAAAAAGAATTATTTTATTCCTCATGGTTATAACTGTTACTTCTTTCTTATAGAACATAGTCAATATTTAGATGGACTAAGGGATATTTTAGTAATAAAAGTATAAATCAGGATTAAAAGTGTAAGATGAAAAGTTTGAATGATTTACAGAAATTTTTCCATGCCCTGACTACAAATGAATACAATTTTTTGCATTACCTGAGATATGAGACCATTTCCTCTCTCAATAGACATCTTCATTTCCAAGGTGGGCTTCTCAGGGGGGTCATGAGCCTCATAATTTTTCACAAACTGAGAATGTCTAAGCACAATGTGACATCCTGGAGAAAGAAGATCAACCATATAGAAGTGTCAAGGGTCACATCAACATGGACTAAATCACTGTTCCAATATATAGAATATTTTGGTAAGAAAAGACTTTGGGAGAATGATTGATTTGAATCTGAATTTCCCTCTAGACATATTTGGAGCAAGTGCTGTTTGGCTCTGGGGAAGGAGTTTCCTGTTACAAATCAAGTTTGGTCGGAAGAGTGAACTTTCCGATAAGCATGGGATACCTACAATGTCAGAGACCACAGCAAGTGGCCAAGGAAGCTAAAGCTTCTCTTCAACCCCCTTTAATCACAAGCTCAAACACAAAAGTAAAGGATAAATACCATTTCCAAGGAATTTTTCTATAGGCATATTTACATGAGAAGGAAGTCTCATAGGGTAGAGAACACAAAGTAAGAATTTGCCATTGTGAGGAACTGGCCTTCACATAGCTTAAAAATTCATTCTAATTTAGCTCAACAGACCTTTTTTTGAGCCTCTACTATGTGACAAGCTTTGTAGTACAATTTGAGGCTCAGAGAAGGAAGGAAATCAAAAAAAAAGAGCAAGAAGAAGGGCAATTTGCACCAGGAAATGGAGATAAAGTCAGACAAAATACAACCTGCACAGTTTCAGTCTTCCAGTGGAAGATCATTGCTAGGGGTACAATGTTTTGGGCTTGAATAATTAGCTCAGAAATGCCTATTCTACCCCTTGATTGGGACCCCTGGGACCAGACTCCAGCAATAGTCCCCTGGTGCTCACTAAGCATGGTTGTCCTTTCAAGGGAGTTAATGAGACCAAGAACAGCTTTCTCATAGCTGTGTCTGGAAACTTCATGGAGAAAAACAGGGAAATTTAAATGCATAATAGGCAAAAGGAGACATGAAATCGGCAATACTCTCTCAAAAGTAATTGTAACTCTGAACTAGGGAAAGGGTATGTGACAATGTAATTCATGAAATTTATTAGTCAAATTCATTCCATGTGGCTCAGATATGAGTGTAGCCACGTGAATGAAAATAACTAATAAGCAGGAAGAGGAAAAAAGAGGGATGTCTCCTGCAAATTTGAAATAATGGCTACTAGGGTGCCATAAAGTCTTAAGATTTGTTGGATTTTCTTTATGTCCTAGGAGTTACGTACCCTGACTCTGTGGGACTGCCTACTGAGTATTTCTTCATGGATGTGCCCCAAAGCATCTAAAACACATGTCCAAAACTAGATCCATTATTTTAAAATTCCAAAATAGAGTGATATAATTTATGTTTGCTCAAAGGTCTCTAGAAGCTCAAACGTGGGAGAACTGACTACATTGTGTGTAGGTGTCAAGGAAGGCTTCGTAGAAGAGGCAAACCTTGAGCCACGTGTTGAATAGTGAGCAGGAGCTCACAAGAGGAATGGGTGCAGGAACAGGATTGCAGGCAGAGCAGAGCACACAGAAAGGCAAGCAGGCAGGAAGGGCATGAGGTGTTTTAAGAATTTCAAAGAATGTAGCTGGTGTACGGGTGGTGATAGAAGATGCAACAGGAGAGGAAGCAGGAGTCATATTATAAAAGGCCTTTATTAAATTGAAATTGTATCCAGTAGTCAATGAGAAGTTACTGAAAGATCTAAAGAAGGAGAGTTAAATGGTCACATTTGTGTTCCCAAGAGATCCTTCTGGGAGCACTGTGGAGAGTGGCTCAGAGGCATGCAAGACTGACAACCACACTCAATAAGAACTGGAATAGAGCCATGTAATTGACACTTGAGAGGCATGGGCAGATGGGAGCAAGAGCACTATCTGTGGGACTTCACAAGATAGCAGAAGCTGGGAATAAAGGAGAAGGAGCAATTAAGAATGACACTCAAAATTCAAGCTTGTGTGAGTGGTTGGCAATGGCCCAAGGTGCCAAGGCCTCCAGCAGAAGAGAAGAAGGAGCAGGCTTTGGAGTGGGGCTGGAGGCAGTGAGAACTCTTTGGGACATATTGAGGTCCCAGTGGGTCTTTCTGGTAGAAATGTCAAGGAGGAAACTGGAGAGGGAGATCTGGAGAGCAGAAGACAGGTCTTACCAGAGGTAAGGATTTGGGAGTCATGGGCCTGGCTAGGGTCAGGCATGGGACTAACAAGCACTCCTAAGTGAGGCTCAAGTAAGAAGAGGGCTGAGAACAGAACTCTGGGGGCAAAAGCAGGTATGAAGCAGTCTGCTTGGGACAAGTTTGTATAGAGACCCACCTCTTCACCCGTAACAAGCCAGCATAACCGGAGAGAGAAGAGTATAGATAGTGGTTCCAAGAGAGGGTTCCCACTCTGTGAAGTTCTGGGATTAGGAAGATGGAGCCTGGCTCTACTGTAAGGGGTCTTTCAGCAACACAACTATTAGAAACTAGGTGCACTTAGAAGAATGACTTTTAGGAAGCCTGTGTAAAGGCTCCCAACAAAACTGCACCACCAATGTGGGATTGAAAGTGCTCCACATGGAACCAGAAGTGAAACCTAAAAATTCATGGATGAAATTATAATGTGTGGTGATATGTGCAAGCTTGTGTGTACAGTCGATCCTCATTATTCACAAACTCTGTATATGCAAATTCACCAACTGAAAATGTATTTGTAACACCCAAAATCAATACTCACAGCACTTTTGTGGTCACTCATAGGTACGCGTGGAGTGGCCAAAAAACTGAGTCCCTGACGTGCACGTTCCCAGCTGAGGTGGAAGAAGCCAACGCTCTGCCTTCTTCTTTCGGCTCTCATGCTATAAACACATCTCCTCTTCAGAGTCTATGCAATGCCAAGATTTCATGTGTCTGTGCTTGTTGTAGGTGACTTCTCTGTGTAAAACGGTCCCTAGGCACAGTGCTGAAGGGCTGTCTGGTAAAACGGCCCCTAGGCACAGTGCTGAAGTGCTGTCTGGTGTTCCTAAGCACAAGAAGGCTGTGCTGTGATGTGCTTTACAGAGAAAATACACGTGCTAGATAAGCCCCATTCTGGCGTGAGTTACAGTGATGTTGGCCATGAGTTAAATGTTAATGAATCAACAACGTATATTAAATAAGGTGTCTTTAAGCAGAGACACATATAAGCAAGGTTACGTATTGATTGCTTGATGAAAATGTTGTGACCAGAGGTTCACGGGAACCTAACTGTTTCCTCTAGGAGCAGTGATATTTATGGCAACCTTACAGAACATAACTACTACAAATAACAAGAATTGACAGTGTAGGGATAAGGCTGAAATAAGCCAAGAACTCCTAATTTACTCAAAATGGTTTGTTATAAGCACAAAAATTTAGGGGATGGGCAAGGTGTTGAGGTTTTGTTTGGGTTTCTCAGGCCTAAACCAAGAAACAACAATGAAACAATTTGAACCACCTGATCATTCATTGCAATCGCATGAACTGAAGATGGAAAAGTACATCATGGAGTCCTGGGTCCTAGCTCAACTTATACTTGCTCTGTGACCTTGGGCAAGCATTTCCCCTCTCTGAATCCTCATGCCTCCCCTGTGAAATAAGGCAATGACACCATATGAACTCTCAGATCCCTGTCAGCTCTGACAGTTCATGATTCTGCAATCAGTCTCAATGCAAGAGATAGTTTGTCATGAATTATGGCTGCAGGACTCCATAAGGCTTAGGAAGAAGTATTTACTGGAAGTGCATTTCCTGCATTTTCCAGAGCAGTGTGAAGACAGAATCATTAGATTCTTGATTTAAGGATTCTGGAACTCTTATCTAGTTTTAACTTCAGTGACAGAAATGAACCCAAAGGAAAATTGTAAAACTGACAGAGTAAAATAACCTCCATTATTTCAAACTTAATGGAATTAAAAATAGAAACAGCATAAAGAGAAGAGTGTCTAATTGTAATTATTTAAAACAAATGGCTTGAGCGATCGAAGCTGGACCCAAACGATGTGCACGCCAGGCTGCTCTGAGTCCCTTGATTCTCTTTTAGGTTTCCCCAGAGGACCTCAGTATATCTCACCAACAATTGCGTGCTCCATTAAGCACTTGGCAAAGGACTGGATGGACATGTGTAACCCAGACATTTCTGTGGAAGGTTAGTCCTCCCAGATGGAGTCCTCATCTTAAGAATGTGTGCAGGATTAAGATGTAATCCATTGCTTCAAAGAACACAATGATGCACAAAATAAAATGCTCAACTTTAGTTTTCCTCTAAAAGAGTTCTTTAACTGTAGAGGATACATTAATAAACAGAATCCTCTATTTAATGAAAGGTCACCTCCCTTTCATCTAAATTCTCAGAGGATAAATCTAGGAAGTAATGGGAAATGTTGAAAAGATTAAACACATGCACACACACACACACATACACACACACACATCACCTTGCTTTATCATTTTTTTTAACCAATGAGAAAATTTCCATAGCTACATGCAGGCCCATACCTAACATCAGTGGTGGTCCAGCCACCTTCCCTTTTCCCATCTGCATCCTACTTGGAGGGGATCTTCTATGCTTGGGTGCACACACCAGCACAGTGATAGCAGTCAACATTCAAAACGGCAGACCTACAAAAGAAGCCCTCACAGGCTCTGATCATGGACTCAGAGACCCTGGGCAAGGGAATCTGAAGTTCTGGGTCCTCAGAATATGGTCTGAAAGCAGACATGGGCTCCGGATTAGCATCTCCCTTGGTTCCTCAAGCTCTTCATCCCATGAGGTGGGACACGGCTAACCTGGCATATGTGCACCTCTCTCAAGATGCCATTTCTTTTTCTCTCCACATATGATAATGCACATGTCTTTGCATCAATTTCCTAAACAGCCTTCCAACTTTAAATGTCTCAGCACATCAAAAGTGTCCCCTCTTGGAGGATTTGAAGCACAACAATATGTTGCAATGTTTGTGATATAGCTGTAAATTCACGAAAACACACTGGAATGAACTTCTGGGGCTGAAAGTAAAGTTTCTCTTATACAGAAGCAGCTGAAGCCCTAAAATAAAGAAAATCAACATTTCGCTGAGAAACAACTATATACTCTTATTCATATTTATGAAATGAAGAAAAGCATAATCACTGCTCTGTCTCCATTTAATAAATTTCCCTGGAAGCACCATGAAAGCTCTATGACCCATGCTTGTCTTTGGCACCTGGCTCAGTGTCTGGCATGTAGTGGATGATCAATAAATATTTGTTGAATAAATACATTTAATTCATTCTTTTAATCTGCAGAACTTCAGCACCTTCACTGTAAACAATTGGTTTAATTTCAAAACCCACATAATAAAATAGACCTGTGTTTCCTATCCCATGTCTGTTTCTGTGACTGCAAATGTTTTTAATCTTAGGAAATGCATGTAGCCACATGGTGTGGCATTGTTTACTCAGCTATTCTTCATTATGAGAACTCAATTTACTTATGTAGTACTCTTCAAAAGATTATGTGAGCTTTCAGCTTTTGGCTTCAGGCAACAAATTGGGCACTGGTAGCAGCAGCAGTGAGGAGACAGTCACTAGTCAGAAGGGCCCAGGAGAGTGAGGAGACCCCGTCAACACCTTTCCTTCAGAGCATCTTCACGACACGGCATCTGTTGGCATCAACCAAGATCCACGGCCTTTCTTGTTTGTTTACTTTGCTCTTGTCATCTTTTCCTCTCTAAATTTCATGGCATTCAGACATCTACACACCAAGCCAAGTAACTGCTGCAGCAGAGGCAAGAAGACTCTTGAGCCAGCTAGGATCTGGGGAACAGTGGAAAGGTAGGATCTGTTGTGTTGCTTTGCCCAAGATAAAAGTCATTAAAAGCATTTAGATATTTTTAGCTGATACTTATAGTGCCATGATGAAAGTTAACATCTACAATAAAGACATTTTTAAAATTACAAACTTAGTTAAGAGACTTGTAATCACACTGTGATTGTGTTTTGTTAGATGAAAAGAAGTAAGGTACAAAACTACATACAGTACACTCAGGGCTGGTGGTCACTCCAGATGTGCTGATATGGCCAACCTGGCCTAGTACTAGTAAATGGTGTCCTCCTGCTGCATTGACCCATCCTCTAGGATCCCTCGACCATCCCCACCATCCAACCGCTGAAGGGTTACAGCGGATCAGTGCCTCTGATACACAGGTCATTCAAAATTTTAAATATCATTACTGAATATGATCCTATGTTTTAACTTATATGTGTGTGTGTGTGTGTGTGTGTGTGTGTGTAAAGAGAGAAAATACACCAAAATGCATGGCAGTGATTATACTGAGAGCTGGAATTGTGAGTGATTTTTATTTTCTTCTTTATGTTTGCAGGGTTTCCACAGTTTTCTACAGAAAGCAAATATTGCCATTATGGCCAGAGGAAAGAAGAACAAGAATGTTATTTGTTAAAAGAAAGAGAGGCTCTTAAAAGAAAATAAATCATCCCACTATTCACTCATACCTAATTCATTCCTGGTAGCAATTTACTAAATTTCGTATACACTAAGGTTAATAAATACATCTGGGTGCCTACTATGAACACAGCATACAGAATGCCAGGTAATATAAAACAGGACCTCTGTCGAGGAGTTCACGATCTAGTTTGGTGTTAAGACACATCACATCTCACACACACACACACACACACAGCTCTTCCAATCTTTCTTCAAATATCATGGTCCCCAGGAGGCCTACCCTGACCGTCGTGTGTAACACTGCAGCCCCACCTCCACCTGGGCACACTGGCTTCTCCTTACCCAGTTCTAATCTGTCTTTCTCCATACCACATAGCACCTCGTGCAAGAGCCCTGAAGCAACAGTGCAAGCAAGTGTATTTTCAGTGCCCACTGAAGCTATAGGCTGTCAGGGGAGGCAACAGGAACAGAGACCTAACTGCTGCCAAGAAAGTCCTATGGAGGAAGTAGGACAAAGAGATGAGGAGGAAACAGTCAGACTTGAAAGAATTAGTTTACCTAATCCTCAAGCCCCTAATCTGGAGGCATAAATCACAAACAGCAAGCCAATTTTTTTTTAATTGAAAGGCACTTTAGTCATCAGAGTAACAATCTCACTTCATTGCAATTTCAGGTACAGGGAAATTTAATTCTATAATTCTAGTGGATACAAGCTAAGGTTCTCTAACCAAAAATTTGACCTGGACTTGAATTCGGGCTTCACATATGTTATCTCTGTGACCCAGAGAAGGTCATTAACACCTCTAAGCCTCAGTTTCCCCACCCATAGAGCAAGGATAATAGCAGAGCCCACTGTAAGGGATTGAATGGCAGGGTGATTGTGGAGCCCTTCACTCAGTGCCAGGAAGAAAGTCAGTGCCTGACTTGGCGAATGGGGCTTTGTTGAAAGGGAAGGAGCACAGACCTGATGCTGGGCAAGTGCAGCTCTGCATGCTGGTCCTCTCCCTCCCTCTGCCTGAGAAGAAGCAGGTGTGTAGAAGTGGACTGAGCTGTCTCAGTGCAAAGCTGTAATGACATAGCATCCAGAGACAGTCCCATTATCTGCTGCTGTATAAGACATGCATCTTTACTAACTCCCACTCCCTCCCCTCCTGGGAGAGCCTTCCTTTGTTTCGCCAGTCCCTATAATCTCACTGTGCATGGTTGACACATGCTAGCAGGGCAAGCAACGAAGCTTGGGTGGACTTACACGTTCAGTGAGTAAAGACATACTCTGTGTCCCAGGGACATGGAAAAATCCAATTGCAAAAAGCTGTGCTTTCCTCCTACCCCCACATTTGCAGAATATCCCTGGAAGTGCTCAGTCTTTAGAAAGAATAACCAAAGTGACAACGTTCCCCTTCAGCTATTCAGGAGAGCTTCAAAACAGTCATTTTGCTCTGAAAGGGGGAAAAGGCCTCCTTAATCATACCAAGCTATGATGGATGTCTCTGGGGTTGAGGGAGTTTCAAGTGCTCTTAAGAGACAGTTTTAAGGTCACACAGAAGAAGGTAGTCGTCTTTTCAAGAGGTCAATTTGACCCTAACACCCAGGTCTCAGTGTTTTCCTAAGCAAGACACTACTCTTCTTGGTAGTCCTTAGAGACATGAGCAGAACACATGTTCCACAGATCTCTTGAAATCAGTTTCCCCTCTGTGGGACAACAAAGATCAACTGTCTTCTTTGGCCCAAAGGGGAATGGTTGTTTGCGGTGTCATGTCACATGTGTTAGCATCTTCTCTCTCCTCCTTGTGCTTTGGATACAGGACTGTAATCGTGTGGAACATTTATATTACACAGTGCCACAGTCAATCACTTAGAAAATAAATTTTACTCCTACTGTTGCACGGCCCCTCAGGTGACATGTCACCTAGTTACTACAGTCTGAATATCCATCTTGTCTTTGTCCTTTTAATCCAAGCAAAACCCAAAAAATATCATGAATCTAAAACTAAAAGAAACCATTCTCATTCCCTGGCCCTAGAACTAAATGCATTTTTTAACCCAATTTTGAACCAAGGCTCTTTTCTAAGCTCTCTTGAATCTATCTAAAGCAGAAGCAAATCCAGTTTCCTGATTATTAATCTGGAAGTAAACTAGAATTTTATTTTAATTTATTTATTTTTTTATTTATTTGAGATGGAGTCTTGCTCTGTCGCCCAGGCTCGAGTGCAGTGGCATGATCTCAGCTCACTGCAACCTCCGTCTCCCAGGTTCAAGCAATTATCCTGCCTCAGCCTCCCTCCTGCCCAGCTACTGTTGGGATTACAGGCACACACCACCACATCCGGCTAATTTTTGTATTTTTAGTAGAGACGGGGTTTCACTATGTTGGCCAGGCTGGTCTCAAACTCCTGACCTCAAGTGATTCACCTGCCTCAGCCTCTCAAAGTGCTAGGATTACAGGCGGAAGCCACTGTGCCTGGCCTTAAACTAGAATTTTTAAAACTCTTCTCTAGCCTGGGTGACACAGTGAAACCTCATCTCTACCAAAAAAAAAAAAAAAAAAAAAAAAATAGCCAGGCATAGTGGTGCATGCCTATAGTCCCAACTACTTGGGAGGCTGAGGTGGGAGGATCATTTGAGCCCAGGAGGCCAAAGTTGCATTGAGCTATGATGGCACCACTGCACTCTAGCCTGGTCAACAGAGCAAGACCCTATCTCAAACAAACCAAAACAGGACTCTTTTCTGAACTAAATGTGCCCCAAACCAACTCTTCATGCCATTTGAGTAAAGCAGTTACGAAACATCCTGGTGTCACATGCTTCTTTTGGAGACAGTGGGGCATGGAGGCCTGAAAACAATTTCATATTACTAGAGTAAAAAGTACAAACAGTGGTGGAAGATGGAACTTTAATCCACTGCTCAAAGTTTAGTCAGTGATCTGAAATAAATCAGACTAGAGATCCTCGGTAGTAATATGCCTCATTTGGGTAACATCAGAAATAGGTCAGGAGTCAACACCAGGTAAGTCCATCAGAGGCCAGACACAGGCAAGAGTAAGGATCCAGTGGAAGTATGGGCTGGGTGGGCAGGAATGAACCAGGCAGATTATGCAGGAGGCCAACTGAGGCAGGATTCAAGAGACTGGATCAGGAACCTGGAAGCTAGCAGGAAATGGAGGAAGAAAGAATAAAATGTAAGAAAGTCATCAAAAAAGGACCAATGTCCAAAAAGACCTTAATAATGATGGGACATTCTCTGGTTACTGAGAAGATGAGAGCTGAATGGCCTAGCCAGGATAACTTAGGCTGAGGTGCCAGGAGATGGCTGCCACCGTTTTCTAAAGTCTAGCCTAACCCACAACTGGGCTTCCAGAAAATATGTATACCCCATATATAGTATATGCACTTGCATGCTTTTGTATGAATGAGTTCCTGCAGATCTGAGGTATAGGTTTGCTATTATTTTCCTATATGTATGATGTACAGCTCACTCAGACAAGAATAAGTCTTGTAAAATAATGTCTCTAAGAAGTGCTGCACTATTCACCATAGCAAAGACATGGAATCAACCTAGGTGCCCATCAGCAAATAATTGGGTAAAGAAAATGTGGTACATATACACTATAGAATACTACACAGCCATAAAAAATAATGAAATCATGACCTTTCCAGCAACGTGAATGCAGTTGGTGGCTATTATCCTATGCAAATTAATGCAGGAACAGAAAACCAAATACCACATGTTCTCATTCATAAGTGGGAGCTAAACAGTGGGTACACATGGGCAATAAATATGGCAACAATAGACACTGGGGAATCCAAAAGGGAGAACAGAGGGAGGAGGGCAAGGGCTAAAAAAAACTACCCTCAGGGTTTCCATCCTTCTACTTAGGTGATGGGATCATTTGTACCCCAAACCTCAGCATCCTGCAATAAACCCATGTAATAAACCTGTACATGTACCCCTGAATCTAAAATAAAAGTTGGAATTATACAAAATAAAAGAAATGCTACTGATCTGGGTTTTTTCCCCTTTTGACATTAGACTCTTGACTCTAATAACTGGAAAAATACCACCTGGTATTTCTCTTTAACACTACTGCAAGGGTTCTTTAATCCTAAACTTAATACGGGTAACCAAAGGATATTTTAAGACCAACATGAAATCTAATCTTCATGCGTCTCCATACCTAAGCATAAGACACACGCAGAAGGTTCTGATACCAAGCAGGCTCGAATTCACTGAGGAGCAGCTAAAGAAAACTTCTGGTGTCATTGGGATCCTTTTCTGGATGTCTCACATATTCTTGTCCCCAAAGCAGGGTGTGTCCTACACATTTATTTTTCTGGAATCACAATTCATATCAAATCTCCTACCTACTCAGAAAGAAGTCAATGATCTCCCACCATCAATTAGAGAAAATCCATACTCTGGTATACCTTTGGGCTTCTTTTCCACTATCACCTTCCACAGATCTTTCATATTAGCCATGCAGAGCTACCTGCTGTGTTCAGCCAGATCTCACACTTTCCCACCTGTATGCTTTGCTCATGAAGTTCCTCAGCCTGGAATATCCATTTCCCATTCTGTTCCCCGGGTTTAAGTCCTACCTATCCCAAATCATAAGCCCTTCCCTTGACTATTGCTAATTCCTAGCAGCTTAATCCCTTGAATTACAATTTGCAACACTACTCCAGTAACATTTCTGCATGCACTGCCTTTGGGTCAGTTGATCATATTCAATTCAATCCCATTTAGTTTTGAGGAAATTTGTCAATTGTATAGCACTCTCGGGGAGGAGCACTTAACATATGAACAGATGCCAAAATGAGAGCGAAAGAGATAATACACTTTTACAATGGTTTGAAAGTGTCGTGTTTTGAACATGTCAAGTTAGGGATGTGTCTCAATGACATCTCCACTCAAAAACTCAAAAAGCACTCTTCCAGATGGAGGAAGAATGTGACTTCAGGGGAAAAGTACCTGAAGGGAGTTTTTAGGGGTGATGGAACTGTTCCATAACCTGATTGTGGTAGTTGCAACGCAAATCCATAAATGTGTTAAAATTCATATAACCGAACACAAAATGAATTAAAAAGCCCATTTTACTACATGATTTGTTATAACTAAGTGTTTTGCCAGAGAAGTTAACTAGGCATCATTAGTCATTATTTTTCTGAAAATAGGGTCAACCAGGGTCTGATTTTGCATTCATCCACTCCAAGGAGATAAACAGTATTTGTTGTGTGTTGGGAATAAAGAAGAGGGGGCTGGGAGAAAGAAAATATTTTATGCCAAACAATACTGTACAGTTTTACAACTTGGGCTCTCAGTATACGTAGCACCAGACTTAATTTGCAATTTCCTTTCTCACATACCTTAAAACAAGACCTTAATACAAATATAACATACAGATTTTATATACAGCTTTTCTTCACCTGACCTAGACCTTTATATTTATTTTCATTCATTATTTCTTATCTAATTAGTTTAGTTATTTCAACTAAACCTGCTGCAGGTGATGCAGGCAATTTGCTTCAGAGCCATAAAACTATACGTGCTTTTATTGTTACTACAGGTTTCCAAAGTATGCAGTAATTTCATCAATTGCCTGACATGTTTTATCAGGTTAATAATTCATTTCTATATTATTTATGGTTTGATGACTATGGTAAAATCTAGATATGTGAATCATACATTTTCTAACATAGTATCTTTTCTGTTGTTTCTTTACATTAATCTAATTTCCATCCTCACCTAATTCTATAACAATCCTAATTGAAACCCACAAGGGGTAGTTAAAATTCAGGCTCAACTGAAAAAGGATTTAAATGAGTTCTTAATGGAACCCAGAGACCTGCCAAATTTAAAAGCTGCCTAATTCCTAGCCAGGTTATAAAAGACTTTCAACAGTAGAAAGGTGCAGCCCAGAATCTCGGCAGATTTTACTGTGCTCTGTGGTGGCCAGACCAAGTTTTGGGTTTTTTGTTGCTGGTTTTGTTCTTTTTCTCTTCAAAAAAGCAAAGACAAACACAACGTTAAAACTTTCCTCATATTAATTTCCTAAAAAGCACTTTCTCTCAGCCAGGTTATATGCATTGTATGTTTTATGCTATGTCTCTATTTTGCATAACAGCAATTAAGGTGCAAAATCAACAACAAAAATGACGAAAATGTGGGGTTTGAAAAATTCTTAGCAAAGTGCTCATGCAGAATTAACTTCCATAATTAATGTACTCTTTGCATATGAAGTCACTGGGCTTTAGAAGGATAAGATTCTAACTTAACTCTCAAAAAAAAAAAAAAGAGAAAAAAGTTTCTGCTAAAGATGAAATTATTACCTCAGTTCTCTGCTTCAATTAAAATTGCATTAATGGAGGGCAATTTGACCTAGGGAAAATTTAACACTGGCCAGGCTAAAACCAAAAATCAATATACAAAAATGGGGGAAGGGCAGCTTTTTCCAATCACTCACATCCAAACTTTCACAGCTTTAAAAGTACTTCACCATTTTTTCCAATTTTGGCACAGTACTTTTCTTTCTCTAGGAAAAAATTTTAATGGTAAGATACAAGAATCCTCTTCTGTAACAAATAATTGTGTCTTTCCTGGATTTCTTCTATCAATTTCTCACTGGAAATTTTTAGATAGAAAGGTTGAGGAAATTCCTGCCCAGAAAGGAATATAGCTATGGAAACTTTAAAACTCACAGTTTCACAGTAAACCATACAAATAATCACCACATACAAACAAGAGAGAACTTTCTCCAGTCAAGACATTGCAGTCACGTAAAGCACAATAATGAATGATCACTGTAAAGCAGAGATTACATTTGGGGCCTCTTTTCTGTTGCTGCCACCCCAGATAGCTAGCATACTGCTCTGTTAGAGCATATGAGGCTCAGTCATTGTCAGTTCAGTAAACCAGCCATGAAGCGTGCCCCATGTCCATCACCTAGAAGTAACCAGACCAGGCAATAGAACTGAGAAGGGCTGTCTCATTTGATTCTCTTTTCCAGCCTTCTGCATGTGACTGTCACTGGGTGATATGGTTTGGCTGTGTCCCCACCCAAATCTCATCTCAAATTTTAATCCCCATAATCCCCACGTGTCAAGGGAGGGAACTGGTGGGAGGTGATTGGATCATGGGGGCAGTTCCCCCATACTATTCTCGTGATAGTGAGTGAGTTCTCACGAAATCTGACGATTTTATAAATGGCAGTTTCCCCTGGGCGTTTCTTTCTTTCCCGCTGCCTCGTGAAGAAGGTGCCTTGCTTCCCCTTTGCCTTCCACCATGATTGTAAGTTTCCTGAGGCCTCCCCAGTCCTGCAGAACTGTGAGTCAATTAAACCTCTTTCCTTTATAAATTACTCAGTCTTGGGTAGTATCTCTATAGCACTGTGAAAACGGCCTAATATACTCGGGGGGGTGCCAAAATGGTTTCTTCTGGCAGACTTTCATATTTTCTTAGCCTGACAACAATGATCTCATTATTACTGACCCATCATCATGAGAATAAAGCCCACTTTAAACTGTTGTTTCCCACAGAGGTGATGGATTTTTGCAGATCCATCCATATTCTCCTGGGCTCATTTGTGAGTAGCTGGTAGAGAAAAGGCATAAGCTATGGTCAAAGAACAGGGCAAAACAGGTGACCTGTGTGGAGACCAAACCTATAGTCTTGTTAGCATGTTCTACACCTTACCCCTCTGAGAGGCCTCAGGGAGCTGAATAGAAGATAACAGTAATAAGACTCGGTCATCAAGAAAGACAAGGAGCTGGGGAGATGAACACAAATGAATAGGTACTTGATGTGGAGAGTAACCAACTATGTCTTTGGGAGATAACATGGATATTAAACAGATGATTAAATCTTGTAAAGTATATAATAGTTCTGTGAATGTTATAATCTTTGTTTTTGAAATTAAGTCAAGAAATAATTATATAGCAATTTTAAGTAAAACACACACAAACTCTCAAAGTGTCTTTGCCTCAACTAACAGCAGTTAGAAAACTTTTCTAATTACTTAATTTAATAAGGAACTTGAAATTAACTTTTAAAACTAAACTGCTAGAGCTGTTTTTATGCCTTGATGTTTATATTTCAAGCAAACAAGTCTTTGGACATAAATTTTCTTTTGGAATTGCCTCAGTTGTCTGCTTCGTTGTGTTGGCATGGTGCTGTTGAAAGGGAACCTGGTGATTCTCCACTTCAACCTTTCTGTGTTATAGAGTGAGGATTTGGATGGCTACGCACTCTGGTGAAGGAGGACCAAAAGCTTGAACACAGCATCTGACTTCCAAGCTGGTGCTCACTGCACTACAGCAAGCTGACTGCACTGATTTATAGTAAATTAACAAAAGAGAGGGAAAAGGAGACAAATCTATCCTTTGACTTGACTACCATAAGAATGTCATTTTATTCTCTTATGGTTTCTGTAACTCAGATCACAGATAGATCCATCCATGCCTGCTCAGCTTGAAGTCAAGAATATGTGGCAGTCTACTTGAGAAATAGAAGCAGCATCAAAGTAGATACTGGAAGTGTTTACTTTACAAATCATGTCTTAAGTTAAAAATTGAATAATAGCTGGGGATCCACAGTCCTTCAACCCAGTCATCCCTTCAATGTTTCTGAGAGCAATGCATGTTCAGAAAGGAAGACCAGGAAAATGCACCTTTATTACCCAGAGGCCTTTGTGCCAAAGCCCATGATAGTTCCACTTGTGTCAAGGCCAGAGAAAGATCAAGTGGCCTCTTACCCCTCTATTTATTGCCCCAGCCTACACTGAAGTCTCCTCTTCATCTTATCACTCTGATGGCAACCAAAGCTTAGTCCAAGGAAATATGCCAAGGGAAATGAAGGGAAAGCAAGAATTTGCCTGTGGGGCCTAGGACTTGTCTAACTTCCTTCCACAAGGCCTCTTTAGGAAGGAAAAGTCTAAAACAAAACCAACACAAGTTCAGACCCTGAACTCATTCTCCAATTACACCAAAGCTCCACAGCCTCATACTGTGGGCCAATCAATATCCTTGACCCTAATTCATTCTCATCAGAACTCCTCCCCTTGACTTGCCCTGGGGAAGAAAAAGCTAATACAAAACCTTGTGCTGCCACTAAAGTCAAATTCCCCATTGAACTCTGTATAGTGTAAACACATCCCAACTGAGACCAGATTTAAATAGAAGCCTACAGGCTAGACACCCAGCATCACCTCCCCCTGATTGTGAGTGATAGAAAGTATCCCTGATTGCCTTCAGATAGCCATTTGCTTTTGCTCAGGCATAGGAGATGAAGAGCACCTACCCTGTCTGCAAATATATAATAAAATCCTTTACCTGATCTGAGAACACTGAATTTTTGTCCTAATTTTCTTAGCCCCCAGAACATCCATTTGGAAGCAGGAAAAGAAATTTAGTTCAAACCACTGGGGAAAAGAAATATAGTTCAAACCACTGAGGAAAAAAAAAAAAGACAACAACAACTACAACAAAAATAAAGCCCTCTTATTCCTTCTCTTGGATTGCAGTTTACTTTCAATCTTCCTTTGTTTGCTTTAGTGCATTTTGGCCTCTCTCTCCCACAGGAGTTCAAGCTACCCCGATTCCATGAAAGACTAAACAAGGAGCAATAGCTATTAGGGTCAACACATGCCACTTGGTCCAGAGGGCATTTGGCCAGGTTCCATCCTCCCCTTTCACATAAACCCACTCTTACTTCCTGAAACCTTTTTCCATTCGTGCTTAGATCCATTTGGGGGAAATTTTCTAAGTAAAAACTGGATTAAAAACTGAGTAAAAACTGACAGGAAGGAAAGCCAACATATAAATAGTCTCACTTTGCCAATTTCCGGTAAGAAAAGTGATTTTTTGGCTGGATGCATGACTCACGCCTGTAATCCCAACACTTCGGAGGCCAAGGTGAGCAGATCACCTGAGGTCAGGAGTTTGAGACCAGCCTGGCCAACACGGTGAAACCCCATCTCTACTAAAAACACAATAATTAGCCACATGTGGTGGTGGGTGCCTGTAATCCCAGCTACTCAGGAGGCTGAGGCAGGAGAATTGCTTGAACCTGGGAGGCGGAGGTTGCAGTGAGCCAAGATCATGCCACTGCACTCCAGCCTGAGCAACAGAGCAAGACTCCGTCTCAGAAAAAAAAAGAAGAAGAAGAAAGAAAAGTGATTTCTCACTTTAAAAGCTCCAACATTGTAGAGTAAAAGCCCGTATGGTGTAGGTTCTGGGTTTGTATGGGTCATGTTGGGTCTGTGACCCTCCCACGGTTGCTGCCAGCTGAGGGAAAGGGCAACTTCATTGAAATATGTTGTTATAGGTTGACCAGATTTTGCCTCTTGCAGCCCCAGAAGAGCAAGAAAACTTCATTTAGGTTTCACATTAATGATAGACACTGAGTCAAGTGTGGGACCAATCATATAATGCAATCTGGATATTATTTGGAAGAATTGAATCCAGCCTATTCACGTAAAGAATTGTCTATTTCCCTGTCTGATTCATTGGCTGCCATTACTCCCATGTCTCAGAAGAGTTATAATTTAACAAACTTTTTCAATCCGTGAGATACAAGTACATTAAAACCACCAAGATGGCCATCCTTCCTAAGAGCTGAAATGACCCTTTTTACCCATTGGTAGACTCTTACCCATTTTCAACTTAGGGGAAAATTTCTTACTGGCTGCCCTTTTCTAAGAGGTAGAGCTGAGAACAGGACCCCAATTTCCTGGCTCTTGTGTTCCTCTTGGTTTTAGAATTACATACACACTTTTGGTGTGCCTCTTTGGCTCCAGCTATGTTATTAAATTATTATTACCTAACAATACTCCCATTAATCACCGTGACAGATGGAAACCAGCCCTGGTCATGTTCTCTGAACTCAATGTCAAACAGTCCCAATGCTAATGGAGATGACGCCAGCCATGAATTAGCTCTAAAAGCTTCTGTTTATCCCTCCACCCCCTTTCTTATTACTTTTCATTGCAATGCCTTTTTCTTCTCACAAGACTCCATACTTCTACATGGAATGACTCCTTGTGGAATTCTGAGAAATGGTTTTCTGTTGACAGACACCATATAATGATGATAAACGATGGACAAGTCAGCAGTCTAAAAACTGTTATTCCCCTAACAGCACACTTCCAAATACATGGAGTATTTCTACAGGCTTAAGCAGCAGAAAGCTGCAAACCTGGAAAAAATTCTCCATTCAGCCTCCTTTCACAGACTAAGGAAAAGAAGTGATACTAAACAGAAAATGTAAATCACCTGTAAGGTAATACACCCCAAATGATGCCTTAAAGTGTTGAAGGTACATAAACAGTTTCTTTACAAAAGAGCTTTGTCCTGACTTAACTATGAATGGGGATGTTGGTTCTCCTTGCTTCCTCTGAATAAATTACAGCTTGTAGTAAGAGTGCTGCATAATAGTGAATGTCTTCCTCTGAAAAGATGCATATACTTTTTAAACTTTTAGTTGAAAGCCATTTGACATCCTACCTCTTATGAAACTACTAGATATGTAATTCCTCACAATTAACAGGTTATTAGCAGAAAAAAATATATATGATAAATATGCATTTTAGCAGCCCAGAAAAGCATAGGACAATTAATTAAACTTCCTCTACTGCTCACATTGAAGGATGCTAAAAAGCATTTCAAAAGATGGTATTTCACAGTCTTGTTGGATGAAGATTTTCTACTTCACTGATCCCACTGAGAGAGAAAAAGAGAAAAGCATCATGAAAGAGGAAGAGGACACTCCAAAAGTTGCTGCTGCTCTTGCTGTTGACATCACTATTGATATCTTGCTACTGATTGATTCAGTTACTAAGTACCATAGGCCAAACACAGCTTTAAGGTCCAATACAGTAGCTACTAGCCACATGTGATGATTTAAAAATTAAATTAATTAAAATTAAATAAAACTTCAACTTCAGTTTTTAGTACAGTAGCCACATTTCAAGCATTCAATAGGCACATATGACTAGGGGCTGCCATATTGAATAGTGCAAATGATAGAACATCTTCATCAGTTCACTTGGACAGCACTGGCAGAGGGTAATCATTTATTTATCCACTCAGTAAACAGTTGTTGAATGCAGTGGTCACCAAAACAAAGTTTGTGCCCTCAAGGAATTTACATTCTACAAGAGGTAGACAGACAAGAAACAATAAGACAAATAAATGGACAAGATCATTTTACCTAGCATTAATTGAATACAACCAGGTGATAGGGTAGACAATTGACTGGACTGGAGGTGAGGTGGAGATGGGGGCAAGTTTTAATTTTTTAGTTTAGTTTTAATTAGGTAGCCACTGAAGCCTTCATTTAGGAGGTAACAATAAGCAGAATGTCAAATGACAAGAAAGAGGCAGCCATGGAAATCCAGGGACAGGGCATTGCATTCAGAAGCAAGAGAAAGTGCTCAGGCCCTAATGTAGGAACGATCTGGAGCATCCAAGGGACAGGAAGAAGGCAAGCTGGCTGGCATGTAGACAGATGCATGGTAGGGGGTGAAAACAGTCCTATCAGCATGAGCCAGGTCCAGTAGGGCCTTGCCAGTCCTGAGGGAGGGTTCAGATTTTATCCTTCAAGGAACCAAATTATCACTCCCTTCAACCTCTCAGTTTAGAAAATATGCTTTGAAAAATAACTCATTCTGTTATTTCTCACCAAAAGAGATTGCCCACTGAACTACAGACTTGAAAATTATAAAGATGGTAGAATTTATTTAAAAAAAAATTACCCTCAAAGGCATGGCCCAGATTTGCAGGCAACTGCTGCTAGGAATAATCAAACCTTATACTTATTCAGCACTTGCTCTGTAAGTCATGCAGAATTTTATGAACATCTCATGACTTCCTCTAACGTCTTTTAGGAAGTATTAGTATAGTTCATAGAGAATGAGTAACTATAAAAAAATAAAAAATAAAAGACAGCGAATGGCTTAGAAGCAAAGTCCACACCAATAGCTCAGTGCTTGAGATTGCACAACTTGCAAGACTACCCAGATAAATAGCAGAATCACCCTTCCCATTTACAAGAGAAAATACGATCATTTGCTTCAATTAGTAACAGAGTAAAAATAGACTCATATATTTCAGTGATGGAAGGAAACCTGTCAAATCCCTCTTTTACAGTTGAGGAAAATGAAGAGAAAAGGTAAGCTACTTTTCATTGGCACATGGCAAAGGGTTTTCTACTATTATGTAGATGAATTAATCATTTTTAAAAAGAGGTAAAATTGGTTTTATTCATGAACTAAGCATGTATGCGTGCACTTTAGGGATCAAATTGATTGTTCAAAACTCCATGAAAAAGCACACTCTCTGTCTCACCTTTTGTTCTGAGTCTGTGAGCTGGAATAGTACTGTCATACTTCCGCAGACATGAGGCTGCCAGACAAAGTGTTCTGAGAGTGCAGGTAAGTGTGAAAGGATAGAGTAGACACCAAAGGGACCCCTGGATTTCAAATGAAATCTCAAGGAACAGTTGGAGGGTATACACAGGCAAAGGTGATCCTTATGAAAATCTTCCTAAGATATACAGACGAGTCCTGTCTACCACTAATCTTGGCTTCTGCAAAAAATCGGGGTAAAACAAAACAAAACAAAATAAGCCAAAATGAGTTTCTACCTTATTTCTCTTTTCTCCTTCTCTCCTGACTGTGTCTCGCACAATCAAACCTCAATGCTTCCTTCATTTTCCTTTTACAACAGAGGGGCTAATTACTGTTCAACTTTTAGCACACTTCTTATACGGTCTATTTCTTTTTTCAAGCATTTTATACAAAACTCTCAAGTCTGAAATTACAGAAACCTAAAGTAAATAAGAAATACTTGTTCTGCTTTTAAGAAACCTTGTTCTAATTACGTGGTTCATTTTTAGGTCCAGACGCTAAGTTCAAAGTTTTTTTTTTCCCCCTGAAAGAATAAGATGTAACAAAGTTATGATTTTTGGAACATTTTCTATGTCTGACTCCCTGTAATGTTTGTTACCTGGCTACTGCTTGTGGAGAATGAGCTGAAAGAGATCGTGGAGGGTACATGGTTAATACTTAAGTGACAAGACCTAAAAGACAGGGACCCTGACCCTTCCACAGGCTAAGTGGCTAGGCTGGGCCATGAGGTAAGATGATCATGTCTTCAGGCTTCTGGTCTCCCTCACTAAAACAAAGATGACACTGACCATTGGTTAATGACTAGAGTGATGTTTGTGCACAAAACATAAATTAAGATCTTTAGAAATGTTATGAAATAAACACATCAAATGAATTAGCTCTTCCCACTTCTTTGCAAAATATAATTAATCTCTTCTAGAGAAGAGTTTAGGAACCCTAAACATGATCTAAGTGAGAAATCATAATTATGGGTGAAAAAATATAAAGTGTTGATTGCTCAATATTTCTAGGCAAGGATGCTGGGCTGCAGAGAGCCAGATGGATTCCAGTTAGGACTGACTCTGGCAACTGAGGATTACTGCCTGTTGGTAAAGAGCAGACCAAAAGAGAAGCAGCACCTCAGTGCAAACCATACACATGTATATGATGTCAGACCCAGAATTGGAGTGGCCAGAGACAGCAGACCCCCAAAATCTAAGTAGATTATATACACAGACTCTGGACGAAAACAGAATAGCCCACATAAACAATCAAACCTCTAACATACTGAGAGCAACGCCACTGGGACTCTTGAAATGGTGAGAGAAATACAAGCTGTCTTGCTATACATAAATTTCATCCACAACAATTCATTATTTTCAAAAAAAGATGGCTAAAGAATGCATCTTACAATAAGTCCAGTAGAAATCGTCCCTTTTTTGCAAAAGAGTACCCAGTGCTAATAATCCCAAATTAAAATGTATGAGCATAATGAACAGTCATCATCATCATAATACATCTTCCATCACAAAACATTTCACCAAAATCATTCTTGTCACAAGCTCTAAAATCCTGATGTCTGGACAAAGACATAAAACATAGTCTAGTCCCAAGTTTAATATTTTCTGTGGAGGATGTGGTTTTATTTGTTATTAATCCCAACTCTTGCTGGAACACACTTTTCTAATTCATCCAGATAGTTGTCAATGTGTTGCCCAAGTTGCCCTTTCCTTCCTCAGCTGCTGTTCCTTGTGGTATTTTGCAATAACTCATAAATGACTTTCCTTGCCACTATCTCTGCTCAAAAAAGCAAACTGCATTTTTCTGTCTGTTTTGGAAAAAATAAAAGTTTTTCAAAGTAACAGAGCCAACAGTTCAAAGAGGCCTGATCATGTATACAAGCCCAAGAAAGCCACTCCTCACTGAGTCAGACTTATGAATGAACAGCTTAGGCAAGTTCCCTTTGCAATGGATGTGACAGAACACAATGAGACATGTCCATTTCCTCAAGTCTTGTGTGTGTGTGTGTGTGTGTGTGTGTGTGTGTGTGTCTGTGTGTGTGTGTATATGGAGAGATAATATTCAGCCAAATGCATAACCCTCACACTTGATAAGATAATAACACTTGAGATTTCTAACTTCTACTTGGAAGATGTGTTTATTTATAGAGAAGACATAGAAAGATATTCTAGAGACAGAGAAATTCAGGCAACAAATATGTCCTTCCAGCTTTTATAATCTCTCCACCAGTCAGTACCTTTTCATGTATGACTGAGAGGTTCTAGCGTGGTATAGAAATGAAGAGAGAGAGAGAATACAGATCTGGCTGATGCTGGGACAGGTCAAGAGTAGACTCTCCCTCAAAAACTGAGAGGAGTTTCCATGAATTCCAGTATGAGAATGACCTCTGGGGTCAAAAGTGTTTCAAACCTTCTACAGCTGAACTCCACTCCCTTCCTCATGCAGACGTCTTCAAAACCCCTGCCTGTGCCCAGCTGACCTTGTGACAGTCTGCATCTGACAGTCCCAGGTTCCAAGTACTGTGCTTGGTCCCACTGGTGGATTCTCTTCCTACCTTACTTTCATATTCAGCCTCCTCCCTTGGTAAAGTGCTTCATTCTTGCCCCTGTATATTTTTTTATTAAATATTTATTGAGTACCTACCATGGTCAGTTACTATTATGTTAGATGCTACTGTCAGAGCCATAAAAATAAAACCCTTTAAGAAGCTGACCATCTATTAGGGGAGGAAAACAAGTTAGTAATTACTTGAATGAAAGACAGAAAAAAAGTGCAAGTGAAGTGGGTAAAAATGATTTATTCCTACTGGGTTAATTTGAGCATTTCTTGGGTAGTGATTGGCTGAACTTTGACAGAAAAAGAGGATTTCCATTGTAAAAAGACATGAAGAATGAAGGATATTCCAGACGGAGGAAGGAGCATCAGCTCTTAGCAAAATAAAGTACCAAGAAATGGCCACAAGTCCAGGAAGGGTGGAAAATAGTGAAATGAATGGATAAATATAGACCAGGAGATTTAGGGACAGAAGATGGAGAGCCTCAGATGTAGGCTCAAGAGATGTAGAGTCAGCAGGATGAACACAAGGGTGCCGGTGCCTATATGTAAGAATATTTTGGTGAACGATGTCAAGTTCTGTAATGGGCATGTTGAATTTGAGCAAGGGCTTCTATTTTTTAAAAAGTTCCAGGAGGTAGCTGAAATTTTGGAAGTCACCTTCATGGAGATAGCTCTGTCTGAAGGGAATTGGATGAAATCAGAGAAGCACACTTGACCTGTTCACTGTTGGGTCACAAGTGACCAGCATAATTCCTGATGCAGATTAAGTACTCATTAAGTATTTGTGTAATCAAGAAATGTAATACAAAAGAAGTAAGTAAGCAGAGGTTGAATATTGAGGAAGGCTTCAATTTATCAAGGAAAGGTTAATGAAAATAGAGGGGAGAAATTAGTAAAAGAAATACAGGAAGACTACAATATCTCAAAAACCAATGAAAGAGCAAATCTTAAGAACAAACAAATGTATTCAATCATTTATTCAACAATATTTTTTAAAAAAACAGGGTCTCACTGTCACTGAGGCTGAGGCTGTGGTGCAGTGACACAAACTCAGCTCAGTGCAACCTCCACCTCCCAGGTTCAAGCAATTCTCGTGCCCCAGCCTCCTGAGTAGCTGGGATCACAGGCACAGCCACCACATCTGGCTAACTTCTATATTTTTAGTAGAGATGGGCTGGTCTCAAACTCCTGACCTCAAGTGATCTGCCTGCCTCAGTCTCCCAAAGTGCTGGGATTACAGGCGTAAGCCACCATGCCCAGCCTTATTCAACAAGTATTAACTCCTCCTCTGCATGCCAGGTATTATTTTGTGTGCTGGGAACACAGCACAAAACAAGACAAAAAAAGAACCCTGCTCTTAGAGAGCTCACTTTCTAGACAACAGTTAGCAATGCTCAATGTTCATTGCTTCTGGAGATGTAAAATGGGATAAGAATAAACAAATAGCTACTAGATTTGGCACTTAAAGGACCTTCAGTAGTCAATCTTCAGTAACCTTGAATGAGTAGTTTAGTGGAGCAGTGGCAATAAAAGTCACATTTACCACGTCTGTTTTTGTCTTTGTTTTTTGTCTTTTTCCATTAGCTTTTGAAGGCAAGAACCAACTCTATTCATTGTTGGACTCACGCAATATCTGGCAAACAATGGTTGGATGCATATATGAATTAGTAATAAGTGATTAGAAAACATGTGTTTGGTAGTGAAGAATAAGTCCAGAATGAACTTTTAACTCTGTCTGTTAAATGAACTACAAAGATAGGCCATTACCTTTTAAGTTATATTGGTCAGAGTTTGGTTCAAAAAAACCAGAATTCATTTATTTTAGTCAAGGTTTTAGCAGAAAAGCAATGCCAGTATGAGTGATATGGAATAAGGGAATTATTAAAGTGACTGACCTTATGCAACTGTAGAAACTGCTAAAGAATTCAACGGAAGACTGTTACTGCCCTGTGGGTCTGGTGCAGGCCACCTGAAGTTGTAAATCTGTGGACTGGAAAGCAAAGAAGAGGTAAGTGTGAAGTAGGGGAACCCAGAAAGACAAACTGTAACCTGTATCTGTCTCTCAACATCCCCAATCTCAATGGGGATGTGCAGAAAGTGCTGGCACACTTCACCACGAAGCTGTAAACACACCTGACCTAAGATTCAGAAAAACTGAAGGAAAAGGTCTGACAGGAGCTAGGAGAATGTGGGCCCAGTGGCTGCCTCGTGTGGAGGAGCAGCAGGTCCCTTGTACCCTCCACCAGGCTTCAGAGTGTAATACCTGCTATTGCACTTCCACCTTCCAAATCTTGCAAATTTATTTTGTAGCCAGCCCCAGCTTTATCTTACCAAAACCCATACAGGAAATAAATTCTGGGAAACATAGTTCCAGCTTAGTCGACACATAACAAAGGCGTTGCATTCTGCCCCTTTTCTATGTCACTCTTTTAACTATACTTACCATGCAAATAAAAATAATAACAACATCATGCTTCTACCTGACATCATACAATTCTCCTCCAACCTGAAACGCTGACCCTGTTTGTATCAAAAATATTCAAAGCCCCTTTATCTGTCTTTTGGTGATGCTCATTCCTTTTCCACTTGAGTCATACCTCCCCCTTTGATATTCCATAACTTAGCTAGTAAGATACAAGGTTAGTCCAGGCACAGTGGCTCACTCTTGTAATCCCAGTACCTTGGGAGGCTGAGGCAGAAGTATCACTTGAGCCTAGGAGTTCAAGACCAGCCTGGGCAACACAGGGAGATGTGCCTGTGGTCCCAGCTACTTGGGAGGCTGAGGTGGGAGGATTGCTTGAGCCCAGGAGGTCTAGCCATGATTGTGCCACTGCACTTCAGCCTGGGCAATAAAGTGAGACCCTGTCTCCAAAAAAGAGAGAGGTATGAGGTTAGGTGGTAGAGAAATGGAGGAGGGCAAGAAAAGAATTTGTTTATGTGTGTGTTCATATCAAAATAAGAAAGAAACACTCATAATATTATGATGTTTTATTTCAACTAGTCATATGGTCTTAGCTGATATTTATACTTTTCTTCTTCCATTATCCATTCCATATTCCTTTTGCCTCAGCAGACATCTTAGCTCAGACATATTTCTCCTTGCTGCACTGTTTAGCAGCAACCCTCAACAAGCCAGAATCAATCACTCCAGTCATTATAGCAATACTCCCTCCTCCCCCAACCACTGCTTATTCATTTGATGGTATGAGGGGCCCAAGTGAGCAGATGGCAAATTCAACTCCCAGTTTAAGGGAACCATGGATGTATCCCCTGGAGGAAATCTTCCTCCTTTGGGAACTAAGTCTTCTATGTTTGTGGAATACAAAGTCACTGAGATGGGAAGCAAAATTTTCACTACTAAAACTCTAGGGTTAATAGTAAGTGGAGCTACTCTTATTTCCACTCCTTGATTTCCTGGATATATAAATCTTGGTAATGGAGAGATTAGTTGCTGCTTTATAGCAGCCACATAAGGTGTTCCCACCCAACTGGCATTGTAACTGAATCTTCAAAAGGCCACTCTACCATTCTATCTGGCCAACTGCTTCAGGGTATTGGGGATTTTCTAAGGCCAGTGAATTGCATGAGCAGGAACTCATTGCTGCACTTCATTGGCAATAAAGTGAGTCCAGTGGTCAGAAGTAATATTGCATCAAATACTATGATGATGAATAAGGTATTCTGAAAGTCCACAGAGAGTGATTTGGGCAGAAGCAGGAAAGGTAAATCTGTATCCAGAATGTATTAGTCCATTCTCATGCTGCTATGAAGAAATACCCAAGACTGGGTAATTTAAAGAAAAGAGATTTAATTGGCTCACAGTTCTGCATTGCTAGGGAGGCCTCAAGAAACTTACAATCATAGCAGAAGGCAAAGGAGAACGAGGAACCTTCTTCACAGGGTGACAGGACAGAGTGAGCACAAGCAGGAGAAAAGCCAGATGTTTATAAAACTATCAGATGTCACGAGAACTCACTCACTATCATGAGAAGAGCACAGGGGAAACTGCCCCATGACTCAATTACCTCCACATGGTCTTGCCCTTGATATGTGGAGATTATGGGAATTACAATTCAAGATGAGATATGTGTGGAGACACAAACCTAACCATATCATTCTGCCCATGGCCCCTCCTAAATCTCATGTCTCCTTCACATTTCAAAATCAATCATGCCTTCCCAATAGTTCCCCAAAGTCTTAATTCATTCCAGTATTAACCCAAAAGTCTAAGTCCAAAGTCTGATCTGAAACAAGGCAAGTCCCTTCTGCCTATGAACCTGTAAAATCAAAAGCAAATTAGTTACTTCCTAGATACAATGGGGTCACAGGAATTGGGTAAATACACCCATTCCAAATGGGAGAAAATGGCCAAGATGAAGGGGCTACAGGCCCCATCCAAGTCTGGAATCCAATAGGGCAGTCATTAAACCTTAAAGTTGCAAAATGATCTCTGCTTTCACAGCTGGTGTTAGGTGTCTGAGGCTTTTCCAGGCACTTGGTGCAAGCTGTCAGTGAATCTACCATTCTGGGGTCTGGAATACGGTGGCCCTCTTTTCACAGCTCGACTAGGCAGTGCCCCAGTTGGGACTCTATGTGGGAGCTCCTACCTCACATTTCCCTTCTGCACTGTCCTAGCAGAAGTTCTCCATGAGGGCTCCACCTCTGCATCAGAGTTCTGCCTGGACATCCAGGCATTTCCGTACATCTTCTGAAACCTAGGCAGAGGTTTCCAAACCTCAATTATTGACTTCTGTGTACCTACAGGCCCAACACCATGTGTAAGGTGCCAAGGCTTGGGGTTTGCATCCTCTGAAGCAATGGCCTGAGTTGTACCTTGGCCCCTTGTAGCCACAGCTAGGATGCAGGGCACCAAGTCCTGAGACTACACAAAGCAGCAAGGCCCTGGGCCTGGCCCATGAAACCATTTTTCCCTCCTAGGCCTCCAGGCCTGTGATGGGAGGGGCTGCCATAAAGACCTATGACATGCCATGGAGATATTTTCCCCATGGTCTTGGTGATTAACATTTGGCTCCTGGTTAACTTATGCAAATTTCTGCTGCCAGCTTGAATTTCTCCTCCGAAAATGGGTTTGTCTTTTCTATTGCATCATTAGGCTTCAAATTTTTTGAACTTTTATATTCTGCTTCCCTTTTAAACATAAGTTTCAATTCCAAACCATATCTTTGTGAAAACATAAAACTGAGTGCTTTTAAGAGCACCCAAGTCAACTCTTGAACATTTTATTGCTTAGAAATTCCTTCTGCCAGAAACCCTAAATCATCTCTCTCAAGTTCAAAGTTCTACAGATCTAGGGCAGAGGCAAAATGAGCCAGTCTCTCTGCTGAAGCATAGCAAGAGTCACCTTTATTCCAGTTCCCGAAAATCTCCTCATCTCCCTCTGAGACCACCTCAGCCTGGACTTTATTGTCCCTATCACTATCAGCATTTTGGTCAAAACCATCAACAAATCTCTAGGAAGTTCCAAACTTTCCCAAATCTTCCTGTCTTCTTCTGAGCCCTCCAAACTGTTACAACTTCTGCCTGTTACCCACTTCCAAAGTTGCTTCCACATTTTCAGGTATCTTTACAACAGCACCCCACCACCTTAGTACCAATTTACTGTATTAGTCCATTTTCATACTGCTATAAAGAACTTCCTGAGGCTGAGTAATTTATAAAGGAAAGAGGTTTAATAGACTAACACTTCAGCATGGCTGTGGAGGCCTTTGGAACCTTACAATCCTGGTTGAAGGCAAAGGAAAATCAAAACACCTTCTTCACAAGGTGGCAGGAAAGAGAAGGACAACCAGGGAAGTTGCAGATGCTTTTAAAACCATCAAATCTCGTGAGAACTCACTCTCATGAGAACAGCATGGGGGAAACCACCCCTGTGATTCAATTACCTCCACCTGATCCCACCCTTGACACATGGGGATTATGGGGATTACAATTGAAGATGAGATATGGGTGGGGACACAAAACCTAACCATATCACAGAGTAAGTGTATATTCAAGTGAGAATGAGTGCTGTTCCTTCCACAGTTGAAGTAGTCCAGTGTAATCAAACTGCCAATAGTGGCCAGCTGGTCCCTGGATAATTCTGCCATATTGAAGGCTAGATGTTGTTCTCTGCTGTTGGCAGGCTAAAAAATCTGCTATTCTATAGTTGCATTCCCCTTAGTGCATGGAAATCTGTGTTGCTGAGACCATACCTAATCTCTATCCTTGCTACTCTGGCCACTTTATCCATAAGCACACTGAGCAACAACAAAGGTGGCTGGGGAGAACCAAAGGGAAGTTCACTGAACTTGTCTACCCAATCACTGAGTTCATCCTGACTAAGGCTGCTCTTTGGTGAGCATTCATACAGGACACAAATATATTTATGTTCTGCCTACTTGGAAAGATCCATCCACATATCTCTTCCCCAGATTGCTTTGTCACCGGGTTACCAATTGTGTTCCTTCCAAGTCTTTGAGAGTCTAGTCAAACCATTAATCCTCATCCATTAATCAGGACATTTCTTCTTCCAGGCCAAATGAGGAAGTGTGTACAATAATCAATGTTCAACCCACTGGGAGGCCTTCTCTTCACTGCTGTTCCTTCAAAGCCACCCAGAAGTGGGGCTGTAGAACTGTCAATATCTACATTCAGGTAATGCCAACAAATCATATAAAACCTTCTGAAAACTAGGCCCAAATTTTCCAGCCAACTTAAGTAGAAAGGAAATTTTATAAGAAGTTATAAAATGGCTTGCCAAGTAAATGGGAAACTTGAAAAGACAGACTTAAGGCTAAGCTTCCAGTAATGACAGAACCAGGCCACCAAGGAAGCCAATACCTCTGCCATGACCAAAATGCTGTAAAATCAGGAAGACTCCAGGTGAAATTGGAAACCATCACTTTAGTTAGTGGACACAGGACCATGCCACCTTTGTCACAATCCACTCCAGCAAAATGTATCTTCTATCTTCTGCCTCCCAATAGCCATGAAGCCAGGAATAAGACACTGGAGCCTCTACTACAGTTACCACAGAAAAATAAAATACTTTCACGGCCATTCCTTGCCATGAAAGAAACAGAAATATGAGTCTGGTCTCATGAGGTTTCATGTTATTTCCATTTTCCAAATCTCATACAGGTACCTCTAACTGACTGAACCTAAATTACATCCAGAACTCTGGAAAATGGAAAATGTAGGCACACTGAGTTTATGCTGATCAGGTGACTCAGGGTGGGGCCCCCTAGATAGCCTTGGAATGGGGCTGGTCACCAGAATGACCAAGTAATTAGAGGGTTGGAACTTTCAGCCCTACCTCCCAATCTCCAGGAAGGCAAAGGGTAGGTATGTGCTTAAACTCCATACAAACTCTTGAATAACATGATTAGATGAGCTTCTGGTCTGCCAAAGAAGCCCATGGAATTGCTGCGAGGTGGCACATCCTGGAGACAGCCCTGGAAGCTCTACTGTCCTATCCATACTTTGCCCTCTGCATCCTTTATAATTAACCAGTAAATGTAAGTAAAGTGTTTCTCTGAGTTCTCGTGAGCCATTCTAGCAAATTATTGAAGCAAGGAAGCGGTCATGGGAATCCCCAATATATAGCCAGTCAATCAGAAGTCCTGGATTTGCAATTGGCATCTGAAGTGGGAAAAGTCCTGTGGCACTGAGCCCTTAAGCTGTGAGGTCTACACTAATTCCAGACAGATAATGTCAGAATTGAATTGAACTGTGGGACACCCAGCTGGTGTTGGTGAGGGAAAAACTTGCACACCTGGTTTCAGAAGTGTTCTGTGAGAGAATATGGAGAAACACTCTACAGTATGCAGTTTTCTCAGAGGATGTAAGTCACTCCTTAACTTAGAAACTTCCTAAGCAACATGACCCTCCTGCTTTCTCTTCCTCCTTAGATGTGGGGTGGGGGTTATGAGTTGAGGTCCAGGGCCAGAAGAGAGAAGCAATTTCAATCCTATGGCACCACATGAAGAAAGCTTTCTTGGAGGGTTTCTTGGAGAATTCTGTGTTCTGCCTAACAGAATTTTGTGTAATCAAGAAACAATTCTTTGTGTGTTAAGCCTCTGAGGTTAGTAAATACAAAACGTTATAATTTTGTCTATCTTGACACAGATATAGATATGCAGTTGTAAAATGCTGATGTTTTAAAAAAACTTAAAATAGGTGACATTCGTGGTCAGGCAGCAGGCAGTAGAAAACTGATATGAGAAGCTTTAAAGATAATCACTGCTGTCACCTTTGGTAACTGTTGCCTGCAGTAACCAGGGAAGTAGACCATGTACTTAATGAACTTGGTGGCCTAAGGGGGAATGGGTTAGAAAACAGAAACTTAGTAACGTGTGTTAGTTGTTATTAATTGTGATTGACAAGAAATTACAAGAAATAAATGTACTCAAGAAGGAATTGCCTGGTTTGCAAATAAGTATTTCAGAAATACAGGTGGTGTTGCAAAGTTGGAAAAGTCTACAGTTTTTTCAATCCCAGATTTTCTTCTCCCAGAAATAGAGAAGGATTTTGAGAGTCAAGGGCCCCCAGTGACACAAAGTAAAGACCAGCCTAAGAGTATGGTACTTTGTAGAACCCTTCAGAAAAAAAAAAAAAAAAGGAAAAGAAAAGAAACTCAGAGCAAAAATTAGTGCCTTAAGGATGTGGCCTTCTCATCCATTTCCCAGCTGGTGACCACCATTACACAAAGAGAGAGAGAGATGGGGTATTTGTGAAAAGCAAAAAAGTCAAGTACACTTGAAAGTCATGGCTCAAAAAAAACTTAGGTAGGGTTACTCTCCTATGCAACTGACTAGAAGTAAATAGATGCTAATTAAGTGATAGGTGCTGAATGAGGGTGAGAATGTATTTTTTAATGTTATAAATAGGAAGCACAATAATTAACCTAACCTTTTCATGGATTCTATGTCCAGAGCAGCAGTTCTCTATTTCACCCAAGTTGAATGCTTAAGTGATTACAATTTCTCCTTTTATGCAGAGAATGAATAAATCATCAGTGTGCAGTTACCCACCCTCCCCTCCCTTATGACAAGGACTGAGCTACTATGTCTCCTGCACCTCTGGTTAGCATGTGTGAAATAGAAATGTAAATACTATACTTCAGATATATTATGAGTAAAATAGGCCTCATCAACTGGCCAAAGACCTCAGCCACAATGTATAACATTGCTTCTGCTGGGCGCGGTGGCTCACGCCTGTAATCCCAACACTTTGGGAGGCCGAGGTGGGCGGATCACTTGAGGTCAGGAATTTGAGACCAGCCTGGCCAACATGGTGACACCCTGTCTCTACTAAAAATACAAAAATAAGCCAGGCGTGTTGGTGGGTGCCTGTAATCCCAGCTACTCGGGAGGCTGAGGCAGGAGAATCACTTGAACCCGGGAGGCAGAGGTTGCAGTGAGCCAAGATTATGCCATTGCACTCCAGCCTGGGCAACAGGAATGAAACTCCATCTCAAAAAAAAAAACAGCAAAAACAAACAAACAAAAAAAAACATTGCTTCCAAGTGAAAATGTACACTGAGAACCAAATATCGACCTGCAACAAATTTTGCAAATTAAGTCTTTTGGAATCTGTGCCTATTCTAGCTTTCCAGCTAGAAAAGAGGGCAGAGAGAAGAGGTGAGGGACAGGTGAAACCTGATGGTTCAGACAGAAGAAAGGAGTCCCTTCCTGCTGATAGGAGCCACAGGAAGCTAGACAGGAGTCAGGACAAACACGACATATGCAGAAACTGGTGGTTAAACTGATGCATTTATGAAGTAACTTGGTTTTGAAAATGTGGCAAAATACATAGGAAGGCAAGCGAGTCTCCATCTCATCCAAATCTGGGAACTACAGACACATTGCCTTTTGTGCCAGAGTTAGGGCAAGACCCTTTCTCGGGGACAAATTAAAAAGTTTGGTGGTCTCATAGAGAGGATGTTACTTGGAATCTTTACTGTTCAACCCACTAAGTCTCTCTTAGTCCTGCTGACACTTTAAATAAAGGCTTCTAATAGAAATACAGTGCAAATCTCAAAGGTAACTAATTTCCTAGTTGCCATATTTTAAAAAGTCAAAAGAAACAGATAAAATTAATTTTAATAATATGTCTTATTTAGCCCAATATATCCAAAATATTATTTCAAGATGTAACATAAATATTAATATTTTATATTCTATTTTTCATATCTCTCTGCTCTCACTGGCTGTGATGCACTAGAGTTTAGAGAAAAGCCCTAAAAGAATTGAGAGCTTTTGAGAAGCAGAAATTGGAATATGTATCTTAAATGTGTCTCAAAAAACATGTTTTCAACATTTGAAAAGGGCTTCTCGTAGTTTTATTCAAATGTTGACTGACATGAATCAATGTATACATCCAAATCAAAGTGATTAAACAAAATATAACCAAAATAGTGTATATCATATGATTCCATATACAAAATACAACACAGGTAAAACTAATCTATGCTATTAGGAAGAGGACAGTGGCTACCCTCAGGGAGGGGTATGACTTAAAGGAACATAAAAGGGCTTCTAGGGTATTGGTGATATTCTGTGCCTTTATCCAAATGCTGGTTAGATGAGTGAGTTCAGCTATTAAACATTTCTCAAGCTGTTCACTTGTGATATGTGATAACTTTGTGCATATATGTATGTGTGTGTCTGTATATGCACATATGTATGTATAGACATATACATACATATATATATTTATAACACACAAGTATACCTTGGAGATATTGCAGGTTAAGTTCCAGACTACTGCAAAAAAAGTGAATATTGCAAATATTTTGGGTCACACAACATTTTGGTTGCCCAGTGCATATAAAAGTTATGTTTATACTGTATACTGTAGCCTACTAAGTGTGCAATAGCATTATGCCTGAAAAAACAAAATACATACCTTAATTTTAAAATACTTTATTGCTAAAAAATAAAAGCCAATTATCATCTGAGCCTTCAGTGAATCATAATCATTTTGCCAGTTTCACTTCCATATTAAAGGCTGATGGCCGATCAGGATAGTAGTTGTTAAAGGTTGGAGTGGCTGTGGCAATTTCTTAAAATAAGGTAACAATAAAGTTTGCTTCATCAATTGACTCTCACGAAAGATTTCTCCACAGCATGTGGTGCTGTTTGACAGTATTTTACCTACAGTAGAACTTCTTTCAAAATTGGAGTCAATCTTCTCAAACCCTGCTGCTGCTTTATCAACTAAGTTTATGTAATATTCTAAATCCTTTATCAACTAAGTTTATGTAATATTCTAAATCCTTTGTTGTAATTTCAACAATGTTCACAGCATCTTCACCAGAAATAGATTCCATCTCAAGAAACCACGTTTTTTGCTCATCTATTCAAGTTTTATCATGAGATTGCAGCAATTCAGCCATATCTTTAGGCTCCACTACTAATTCTAGCTCTCTTGCTATCTCACCACATCTGCAGTGACTATCTCCACTGAAGTCTTGAACCCCTCAAAATCATCCATGAGGGTTGGAATCAACTTCTTCCAACCTCCTGCTAATGTTGATATTTTGACCTCCTCCCGTGAATCATGAATGTTCTCAATGGCATCTCAAATGGTGAATCCTTTCCAGAGGTTTTCCATTTATTTTGCCCAGATCCATTGAGGAGTCACTATCTGTGGCAGCTATAGCCTGACAAAATGTATTTCCTAGATGATAAGATTTTAAAGTTGGAATTACTCCTTGATCTGTGGGCTGCAGAATGGATGCTGTGTTAGCAAGCATTAAAACAACACGAATTTCCTTTACATCACTATCAGTGCCCTTGGGTGACCTTGTGCATTGTCAATGAACAGGATTACTTTGAAAGGAATCTTTTCTTTTTTTCTGAGCAGCAGGTTGTGGGCTTAAAATCTTCAGTAAACCATACTGTAAATAGATGTGCTTAATCCAGGCTTTGTTGTTCCATTCATAGAGCACAGGCAGAGTAGATACAGCATAATTCTGAAGGGCCATAGGATTTTTTAGAATGGTGAATGAGCACTGCATGCAACTTAAAATCATCAGCAGCATTAGCACCCAGCCGGAGAGTCAGCCTGTTCTTTGAGCCTCTGAAGCCAGGCTTTTACTCCTCTCTAGCTGTGAAAGTCCTATCTTCTTAAAATAGAAGACTGTTTTATCTACATTGAAAATCTGTTGATTAATGCAGCCACCTTTATCAATTATCTTAGGTAGATCTTGCAGATAACTGGCTGCAACTTCTCCATCAGCACTTGCTGCTTCACCTTGCATTTTTACAGTATGTTATAGAGATGGCTTCTTTCCTTAAACCCCAGGAACCAATCTCTGCTAGCTTCCAACTTTTCCTCTGCAGCTTTCTCACCTTCCTCAGCCTTCATGGAGTTGAAGAGTTAGGGCCTTGCTCTGGATTAGGCTTTGGCTTAAGGGAATGTTGTGGCTGGTTTGATCTTCTATCCAGACCACTCAAACTTTCTCCATACCAGCAATGAAACTGTTTTGCTTTCTTATCATTCATGTGTTCACTGAAGTAGCACTTCTAATTTCCTTCAAAAACTTTTAATTGCATCTACCACTTAGCTAATTGTTTAGTACAAGAGACCTAGCTTTTGGCCTATCTTGGCTTTTGACATGCCTTCCTCACTAGGCTTTATCCTTTCTAGCTTTTGATTTAAAGTGAGAGATGTGTGACTTTTCCTTTCGCTTGAACAAACAGATGCCACTGTAGGGTTATTAATTGGCCTAATTTCAATTTTTCTGTATCTCAGGGAACAGGGAGGCCTGTAGAGAGGGAGAGAGATGAGGGAACAGCCAGTTGGTGGAGCATTCAGAACACACACAACATTTATTGATTAAGTCCACCATCTCATATGGGTGCAGCTCATGTTACCCCAAAACAATTACAACAGTAACACCAAACATCTGTGATCACAGATCACCATAAAAAAAAAATGAAAAAGTTCAAAATATTGTGTGAATTACCAACATGTGACACAGACACACAAAGTGAGCACATGCTATTGGGAAAATGACACCTACAGACTTGTTCAATGCAAGGTTACCACAAACCTTCAATTTGTAACAAAACACGGTATCTGTGAATAGCAATAAACAAGTTTATATATAAATGCAATAAGTAGTTAAAATATAAAATGATAAGGACTTGGACTCCTTTAATAAAATGTGATTATTTAAGATTTTTTAAATGGATATTAATAGCATGCCTTTTCTGGTATCATCTTCATAAACGACGACTAACTCAGATATTGTGGCACAAGATATTTCTGATGCATAAATTCTCTGGTTTTCGTTAGTGACTAAGTCAAGCATTAAACTTTTCTTTCACCTTCCTTAATTTGAACATCAACCATGTGATTTCAAAAAATTATATTTAAACATACATTTTGAAGTAGGATGTAGTAACTTAAAATTGTGTTTAAACATGTGAATGAAACATCTTTGCTTCAGGATGCATGTATTCCTTATATACTAGCCTATTCCAGCTCTTCCTTATCTACACACGAAATAGGCAGCACACTCCTTCAAAAATCTGTTTTTTATGAGAAACTTGGAACCTAGCACTTAACTAGAAACCACATTCGAAGAAAACATGCCATCTTATCAATAAGAATCATTATTACCTAACCTTTTTATATATGGTGCTTAAAAGTTATCCTAAACGTATAAAAGAAAGAGGCAAAAGGAAACCAAGAGAATAATGGATGATCAGAAAACATGGGATCAAGACTCAATGTTATCATCCTCGAACAACTTCATTTTCAATACCTCCCTCTTCCCCTCCCCGCCATTCCCCTCTCAGCAATGAGTCTGACACCATATAAAGCAAGAACCAACAGAAACCAACTTTAGAACCTGTCTTGCAGGGTGAAGTAATAGGGTACCTTGTGGCTTGATTCTGCAGTTCTTATACAAAGCAATATAACTCATCAACTCAAGAGAAGTCTTATTTCAAATCACGTTCATTCAATAGAGAAGTTACCTTCCACTGCCGACTTCAGGATGGAGCCCTCCCCATCCTCTCAGGATACCACATACATGCCTCTAGAACACCTCTTCTGTGTTTTAAGTTAGTTTATTATCCATCTTTTCCTACATAAACTATGAACTCTCAGAGAGAAAGGTATTTAACATAACATCTGGCACATAGTAAGTACTTCTTAAATTTAACTTAAAATAATTTTACTAAAATGAGAGAAAACCTCTACTCTAAGAAATAAATGCCAAGAGACCTAACTCTAAGGCTAAAGACATATTCATAAAGTATGGAGTCAGCAGGGAGGTATATTTATAATGGCTAGCGTCGAAATTTTGGCATAGAAGAGTGGGACGAGGATAGCCATGGACCTTTAAAATGAATACAAAGCTTTACTTTTTCAATTGCTCAAGAAGATGCATCTGGAGAGTCCTATGGAGTGAGACAATCACACTCTGGGGAGTGTGGTTTAGACTTGACCTGTACATTATAATATGCCCAGTGCTTGGAATGGTTCTAGGCCCATGGTAGGCACATGAGAAGTAGTTTTTTAAATGAATGTACAAACTAATTAATTGTTCCAAAGCATTCCTACAGTCTTCTCTGCTCTAAAATTGTCACCAGAAGGCTTCATGTTCCAGGCACAGGAGTGCCTGTGATCCTGGCTAACATGGTGAAACCCCATCTCTACTAAAAAATACAAAAAAAATTAGCCAGGCATGGTGGCAGGCACCTGTAGTCCTAGCTAATCAGGAGGCTGAGGCAGGAGAATGGCATGAACCCGGGAGACAGAGGTTGCAGTGAGCCGAGATCTCACCACTGCACTCCAGCCTGGGCAACAGAGAAAGACTCCATCTCAAAAAAAAAAAAAAAAAAAATTAGGAATCACCTATCATGGAAACTCACCTAGAAAGTTTATTTAAAATGTTTAAGGTCTGGGGTTGGGGCCCAAGGATCTGCATTTTTAACTAGCACCCCAGATGATTATGTTTCTGCTTCAAGCAGTCCATGAAACTATAGCCAGAAAAAGAGAGCAGTTTATATGCTTCCTGGGTCCCATTCTGGAATTTATCCATTCCAGAATTTGCCTTTAAATTCCAGAATAGAGGTCAGTCTAACATCACATAAGATGGACATCACTGTTCTTTAGGGAGCAGTCAAAAAAGTAGAAACAACATTAGTTGCTGTTTTAACAGAGAGACTTTAATACAGGGAATGGTTTCAACAAATATTAGAGGACTGAAAAGCAAAAGGGAACTCTGTGGTAGCATAGAAATAGTTACTGTAGACAGCAGCAACCACTCTCGGGCAGGGAGAGCAAAGAGAAGCAACTGGAATTATTAGAACCTGGAGACCTGGAATAGTGATCCTGCAGAGGGAGGACCCAGACCTCCAAGGAAATGTGCTGCCCAGCAGGCTCCTTCCTCCAATGTGCAGCACATTTCCTTGGAGATCTGGGTCCTCCCTCTGCAGGGTCACTATGCCAAGGGAACCTAGAGAACACATCACCAGACCACCCTGGATGAAACAACAGCATCCAAGAGAAGAGACAACCTGGGCCATGTGTAATAAAGAACCTCTTCTGCTTGAACCAGCAGATCTGTTCACATAACCAGTGGTCCAAAGACATATATCAGCTTTAGCATTTATCAACAAAAAGACTGGATGAATTTCAGTAAATGTAAACATAATATGGTTCAGATGTGTTATCTGTAAATAGTAAAGCCTGTAGATTTTCTAGAACAGTGGTTTTCAAAGGGTGGTCCCTGAATCAGTAGCATCAGCATAACTGGGAACTTATTAGAAATTTAAAGTCTTGGGCTCACTTCAAACCTACTAAATCAGAAACTCCAGGGACAGGGCCAAGCAACCTGTGTGTTAACAAGCCAAGCCCACCAGGTGATTCTCATGCACAGTAAACTCTGAGATCCACTGTCGTGATACATATCAAATTTTGGAATTGCAGCATCTTTACTAGATCCTTGATGCAAGGTTTATCAGGTTTTATGTATCATCAATCATTATCCTGCCACAAACAAATGACTAATAATCAAAGCTAAGCAGAACACAAATTATAAAAGTTATCTGCTTCCTTTGGAACATGCAGATGTCTTCTCCCTCAGTATTTGTAATTCTTCTCAGACTTGCCCTGTAATATAAGGGACCCAATTAAAAAAATATACTATTTTCCATTTTATTTTTAGTAATAAGCTGGGTATTTATGTCCTTTCTGGTTCCTGAAGCAATCCAACTTTTCATAGAACTTTAAGATGAACAAAGAAAATTCAGTTAAAAAGCATGGACATAAGGCAATCAACTTAGTAAAATTAATGTTCTGGAGAAGTCATAACAAATAACTAGATTTAGGAGGATTAAACACATCATTGTGCTTCTTTTCTCCAACAATCCATGTTATTTTCCATATTAACATTTTCCTCCATAGTTGTACAGAGAGGATAGAGTGGATACATGAAAATGCCAGGATAAACCTAATCCCTAAAAGAGGCTTTCTAAATCAGAGTTAGAAACTCACTGTTGCCCAGGGGCCAAATTAGGCCAGCAGATATATTTTATTTGATACATATGCTGTTTTGTTTAATGCTTTGTTTTAAATATTTGCCAAAATTTCAAAACTAGGAGATTTCACAGAGAAATCCAGAATTCTGGCTTTTCTTGATCCAGCAAATGGGCCCTGGCAAATACGACCGGAGTAAAACAGCAGCCACCCAGCAGAAGGGCACAGGCCTCCCCACCTGCCTCACTTCACGAATACTAGAGATTGTGATTTCTGCCTTATATCCTATTCAAAGGGCTTCCAGACTGGGAAGAGGGTGTCTGTACTAGTCTGTTCTCATGCTGCTAATAAAGACACACCCGAGACTGGGCAATTTGTAAAGAAAAAGAGGTTTAATGGACTCACAGTTCCACATGGCTGGGGAGGTCTCACAATCATGGCAGAAGGCAAAAGGCATGTCTTACATGGCAGCAGGCAAGAGACATCACATGCAGGGGAACTCCCCTTTATAAAGCCATCAGATTTCATGAAACTTATTCACCACCACAAAAACATCATGGGAAAAACTCACCCCCATGATTCGATTACCTCCCACAAGGTCCCTCCCATGACACGTGGGGATTATTACAATTCAAGGTGATATTTGGGTGAGGACAAAGAGACAAATCATATCATTCCAACCCAGCCCCTCCTAAATCTCATGTCTTCACATTTCAAAACCAATTATGAATGATCATGATTTTATTTGAATTTATTTGATACAAAACAGCATATGTGTCAAATAAAATACATCTGTGGGCCTAATTTGGCTCCTGAGCAACTGTTTGTAACCTCTGATCTAGAAAGCCATTTTTAAGGATTAGGTTTATCCTGGCATTTTCATGTATCAAACCCCCAGAGTCTTAGCTCATTTCAGCAAGAACCCAAAAGTCCACAGACCAAAGTCTCATCTGAAACAAGGCAAGTCTCTTCCACCTATAAGCCTGTAAAATAAAAGCAAGTTAGTTGTGTCCTAGATACAATGGAGGTACAGGCATTGGGTAAATACACCCATTCCAAATGGGAGAAATTGGCCAAAATGAAGGGGCTACAGGCCCCATGCAAGTCTGAAATCCAGCAGGACAGTCAAAGCTTAAAGCTCCAAAATGATCTCCTTTGACACCATGTCTCACATCTAGGTCACACCAATACAAGAGGTGAGTTCCCATGGTCTTGGGCAGCTCCATCCCTGTGGCTTTGCAGAGTACAACCCCCTACTGGCTCCTTTCATGGGCTGGCATTGAGCATCTGTGGCTTTTACAAGGATCATGGTGCAAGCTGTCAATAGATCTACCATTCTGGGGTCTGGAGGATGGTGGCTCCCTTCTCACAGTACCACTAGGCAGTGCCCCAGTGGGGATTCTGTGTGGGGGATTCAACCCCACACTTACCTTACACACTGCCCTAGCAGAGGCTCTCCATGAGGCCCCCATCCCTGCGGTAAGTTTCTGCCTGAACATCGAGGCATTTCCATACATCTTCTGAAAACTAGGCAGAGGTTCCCAAATCTCAATTCTTAACTTCTGTGCACTTGAAGACTCAACATCACATAAAAGCTGCCAAGGCTTGGGGCTTGCACCCTCTGGAGCCACAGCCCAAGCTGCACCTTGGCCCCTTTTAGCCACAGCTGTTGTGGCTGGGACTCAGGGCACCAAGTACCTAGGCTGCACACAACACAGGGGCCCTGGGCCTGGCCCATGAAACCATTTTTTCCTCCTAGGCCTCCAGGTTTGTGATGGGAGGGGCTGCCATGAAGACATGCCCTGAAGACATTTTCCCCATTGTTTTGGCAATTAACATTCGACTCTTCATTACCTATGCAAATTTCTGCAGCCTGCTTGAATTTCTCCTCAGAAAATGGGTTTTTCTTTTCTATAACATTATCAGGCTGCAAATTTTCTGAACTTTTAGGCTTTGTTTCCTTTATAAAACTGAATTCTTTTAAGACCACCCAAGTCACTTCTTGAACACTTTGCTGTTAAGACATTTCTTCTACCAGATACCCTAAATCATCTCTCTCAAGTTTAAAGTTCCACAAATCTCTAGGGCAAGGGAAAATGCTGCCAGTTTCTTTGCTAACGCATAACAAGAGTCACCTTTGTTCCAGTTACCAACAAGTTCCTTATCTCCACCTGAGATCACCTCAGCCTGAATTTCATTGTCAACATCTTGGTCAAAGCCATTCAACAAATCTCTAGGAAGTTCCAAATTTTCCCACATCTTCCTGTCTTCTTCTGAGCACTCTAAACTGTTCCAACCTCTCCCTGATACCCAGTTCCAAAGTCACTTCCACATTTTCAGGTATCTTTACAGAAGCACCCCACTCCTGGTACCAATTTACTGTATTAGTCTGTTCTTACACTGCTAGTAAAGACATACCCAAGACTGGGCAATTTATAAAGAAAAAGAGATTTAACAGACTCACAGTTTTTTTGTTTTTTTTTTTTTTTTCTTTTTTTTTTTCTTTTATTATTATTATTATTATACTTTAGGTTTTATGGTACATGTGCGCAATGTGCAGGTAAGTTACATATGTATACATGTGCCATGCTGGTGCGCTGCACCCACCAACTCGTCATCTAGCATTAGGTATATCTCCCAATGCTATCCCTCCCCCCTCCCCCCACCCCACAACAGTCCCCAGAGTGTGATGTTCCCCTTCCTGTGTCCATCTGTTCTCATTGTTCAATTCCCACCTATGAGTGAGAATATGCGGTGTTTGGTTTTTTGTTCTTGCGATAGTTTACTGAGAATGATGATTTCCAATTTCATCCATGTCCCTACAAAGGACGTGAACTCATCATTTTTTATGGCTGCATAGTATTCCATGGTGTATATGTGCCACATTTTCTTAATCCAGTCTATCATTCTTGGACATTTGGGTTGGTTCCTCAGGGATCTAGAACTAGAAATTCCATTTGACCCAGCCATCCCATTACTGGGTATATACCCAAAGGACTATAAATCATGCTGCTATAAAGACACATGCACACGTATGTTTATTGTGGCATTATTCACAATAGACTCACAGTTTTACATGGCAGGGGAGGCTTCACAATCATGGTGGAAAGCAAAAGGCACGTCTTATATGGCAGCAGGCAAGAGAGAGTGTGTGTCAGGGAACTCCCCTTTATAAAACCATCAGATCTCATGAGACTTATTCACTATCATAAGAACAGCATGGGAAAAGCCCACCCCCATGATTCAATTACCCCCCATTGGGTCCCTCCCATGACATAGGGGGATTATTACATTTCAAGGTGAGATTTTGGTAGGGACACAGAGCCAAAACATATCAATGCCTCCTGTCCCATTATACCAAACAGGCACCAAAAAGAAAATCTTATTGTACAGACCGGGCAGATCCAAATTTTCTCTGCCAGGGCAACTCCCATTATGTAAAGCCTTTTCATTTACCTGAACCCTTGACTCTCACCACTTGCCTGGCTCTCTCCCATACTTCCTGGCCTTTCCTCCTTTACTCTGCTTTTGGAACACTGCACAAATTTTTCAAGCCCTAAAAAATAAAAAATAAAAATAAATACATCCTTGACCCCAAGACTCTCTGGAGGCCACCATCCTTCTTGCCTTCACCCTTTCCCTTTCATCTCCACTTTCTCAGTCTCTGGCCACTCTCTAGTCTGCTACAATCCAGCTTTCTATTGAAAAACCCCCACCATTCTATTGAAACTGCTCTGGCTGATGTTACTAATGGTTTCCTAATTCCCAAATCCACTGGACTTGAGTCCCTCTCCCCCTATACTTTATTGTCCTTTCTTCAGCCTCCTCATCCTTCATGTGTCAGTTCAGGCCTCACTCTCTCCACTGAGCCTGCCCAGACCCTCAGCTTGGTTGAGTGGCCCTCTGGGCCAGGTCTCCCATGACATCCTGTTCTTGTCTCTACCATCCTCTCCACACATAGTATCACAACTATTACTTATGACTCTGTCTTCTCCATTGAAAGTTAAAGACTGTGCCTCATTCACCTTTGTATTACAGTGCCCACTACAGCAACTGGCACACAATAAGTATGTGATAAATACTGATTAATAAATGAATGAATAAACCAACAATTAAGCCACCTCTAAGTTTGTTAAGAGTGAGAAGTTCTAAAATTCTTCCAGAAGTCTTTTGTCCCAGAGCAGTAGCTTTATCCAGGAGGATGCCTTACATAAAGCAAATTAAATCAGATTGGAGAGAAATGTATGCACTTTTCTCCTTTTCTTGCTGGACATTTAAAAGGGGTTGGATTAATAATGTCCTTCAGTATTTACTGGGATGTCTAAAAGACGCCCTCCCAAAATATTTTAAAGCTCCAATTATACAATAATGAAAGTACTCAGAAAGACTCTGCACTTGAAAGGGAGAAGAAAACCACACTAACAATGTAGTGCAGAGACTTGGAGCAATGGAAAAAACCTAAAAGAATAATTAGGGGAGATAGGAAAAAATGGCAGATAAGAGACAGGACTAACTTGCAGTTCCCACTCAGACAGACAGAGCAACGTGTGGAGACCCACATCATGAACTTTTGCTCCAAGAACTACCACAGGAACATACCAGGAAAGCCAAGAGAATCCACAGACCCTTTGAAGGAGATGGATTGTTGCTGCAGGCTCCGTGGGACAGCCACGAAAATGTAAGCCTGCTTGCTTTCTCAGCTAGGAGGCTTGTAGCCCGGGGCAAGTTCTCAGCCCTGATCACTGGCTGCCTGGAAATAAATTTGGTGCTGTTGGTGGGGCATGGTGGGAGTGAGACTGGCCTTTTGGGCTGTGGGATATAGATTTCTCCCACTTCCATAGTGACCTGTGTGACACAGTAGAGACAGCCATGATCCCCCCGAGAACATAACTCCATTGGTCTGGGAACCAAACCCCTATCCCCCACAGCAGCCATAGAAAGCCCTGCCCAGGGAGAGTCTGAGCTCAGACACACCTAACCCTGCCCCTACCTGATGGGCTTTCTCTACCCGCCCTCGTAGCCCAAGACAAAGGGCATAATGTCTTGGGAGCTCTATGGTCCCACCCACTGCATGATCCTCCCTGTATAACCAGAGCTGCATTCTTGAAAGTACCACCTCCTGGCTGGAGGCCAACCAACACAAAACCAGCACATTTAACAAAAATACAACCAAGGACCCTCACAAAGTCCACTTCACTCCCCTGCTACCTCTCCAAAATAGGTACTAGTACCTGAAGACAGATCACATCACAGGAATCTTTATAGATGGTCCCCAGTACTAGCCCAGAGTCTGGTAGCTCTGCTGGGTAGCTAGATCCAGAGGAGAAATAACTACCACTGCAGTTTGGCTCTCAGGAACCCCCATCCCTAGGGGAAAGAGGAGAGCACCATATCAAGGGAGCACCCTGTGGGGCAAAAGAATCTGAACAGCAGCCCTTGAGTTCCAGATCTTCCCTCTGACATAGTCCAAATGAAAAGGAACCAGAAAAACAATTCTGGTAATATGACAAAACAATGTTCTTTAACACCCCCCAGAAGATCACACTAGCTAACATGCAATGGATCCAAACCAAGATGAAATCTCTGAAATACCATAGAAAGAATTCAGAAGGTTGATTATTAAGCCAATCAAGGAGGCATCAGAGAATGGTGAAATCCAACTTAAAGAAATTTTTCAAAAAAGGATACAGGATATGAATGGGAAAACCTCCAGTGAAATAGATAGCATAAATAAAAAGCAATCACAACTTCTGGAAATCAAGGACACTTAGAGAAATGCAAAATGCACTAGAAAGTCTCATCAATAGAATCAACAAGCAGAAGAAAGAACTTCAGAGCTTGAAGACAAGGTTTTCAAATTAACCCAATCCAACAGAGACAAAGAAAAAGAAATTTTTTAATGAACAAAGCCTCCAAGAAGTTTGGGATTATGTTAAATGACCAAACCTAAGAATAATTGGAATTCCCAAGGAAAAAGAGAAATCTAAAAGTTTGGAAAACATATTTGAGAGAATAATTGAGGGAAACTTCCCTGGCCTTGCTAGAGATCTAGACAGTCAAATAGAAAAAGTTCCAAGAATACCTGGGAAATTCATTGCAAAAAGATCATCACCTAGGCACATAGTCATCAGGTTATGTAAAGTCAAGACAAAGGAATCTTAAGAGATGTGAGGCAAAAGCACCAAGTAACCTATAAAGGAAAACCTATCAGATAGCAGCTGATTTCTCAGCAAAGAACCTCCAAGCTAGAAGGGATTGGGGTCCTATCTTTAGCCTCCTTAAACAAAACAATTATCAGCCAAGAATTTTGTATCCAGTGAAACTAAGCTTCATAAATGAAGGAAAGATACAGTCTTTTTCAGATAAACAAATGCTGAGAGAACTCGCCATTACCAAGCCAGCACTACAAGAACTGCTAACAGGAACTCTAAATGAAATAGCATGATGAATAGAATAGTCCCTCACATATCAATATTAACATTGAATGTATATAATGGCCTAAATGCTCCAGTTGAAAGATACAGAATGGCCGAATGAATAAGAACTCACCAATCAAATATCTGCTGACTTCAGGAGACTCACCTGTCACACAAGGACTCACATAAACTTAAGGTAACGGGGTGGAAAAAGATATTCCATACAAATGGACACCAAAAGCAATCAATCAGGGGTAGCTATTCTTATATCAGACAAAACAAACTTTAAAGCAAAAGCAGTTAAAAAAGACAATGAAGGACATTATATAATGATAAAATGATTAGTCCAACAGAAAAATACCACAATCCTAAATATATACACGCCTAACACTGAAGTTCCCAAATGTATAAAACAATTACTACTAGACCTAAGAAATGAAATAGACAGCAACACAACAATAGCAGGGGACTTCAGTACTCCACTGACAGCACTAGAAAGGTCAGCAAGACAGAAAATCAACGAAGAAACAATGGACTTAAACTATACCCTAGAACAAATGGACTTAACAGATACTTACAGAACATTCTACCCAACAACTGCAGAACATACATTCTATCCATCAGCACAGGGAACATTCTCCAAGATAGACCATATGATAGGCCACAAAGCAAGTCTCAAAAAATTTAAGAAAATCAAAATTATACCAAGTACTCTCTCAGACCACAGTGGAATAAAATTGAAAATCAACTCCAAAAGGAACCCTCAAAACCATGCAAATGCATAGAAATTACAAACCTGCTCCTGAACGATCACTGGGTCAACAATAAAATCAAGATGGAAATTAAAAAGTTCTTTGAACTGAACGATAATAGTGGCACAACCTATCAAAACCTCTGGGATCCAGCAAAGTGGTGCTAAGAGGAAATATCATAGGATCAAATGCCTTCATCAAAAAGTGTGAAAGAGAACAAATAGACAATCTTAGGACATACCTCAAGGAACTAAAGAAACAAGAACAAACCAAATCCAAACCCAGCAGAATAAAAGAAATAAGGAAGATCAGGGCAGCACTGAATGAAATGAAATGAAACTGAAACAAACAAACAAAAATACAAAAGATAAATGAAACAAAAACTGTTTCTTTGAAAAGATAAATAAAATTGGTAGACCATTAGTGAAATTAATCAAGAAAAGAAAAGAAAAGATCCAAATAGGCTCAATTAGAAATGGAATGGAAGATATTATAACAAATACCACAGAAATACAACAGATCATTCAAGGCTATTACCAATACCTTTATGTGCATACGCTAGAAAACCTAAAGGAGATGGATAAATTCCTGAAAATATACAACCCTCCTAGATTAAACCAGGAAGAAATAGAAACTCTGAACAGACCAATAACAAGCAGCAAGTTTGAAATGAAAATTTAAAAGTTACCAAGAAAAAAAGGTCCAGGACCAGATGGATTCATACCTGAATTCTATCAGACATTCAAAGAAAAATTGGGACCAATCCTATTGACACTATTCCAAAAGATAGAAAAAGAGGAAATCTTCCCTAAATCATTCTGTGAAGCCAGTATCACCCTAATACCAAAACCAGGAAAGGACATAACAACAAAAGAAAACTACAGACCAATATCCCTGATAAACATAGATGTAAAAATTCTCTACAAAATACCAGCTAACCAAATCCAACAGCATATCAAAAAGATAATCCACCATGATCAAGTGGCTTTCATTCCAGGGATGCAGGGATAGTTTAATAATCCACAAGTCAATAAATGTGATACAAACAGAATTAAACATATAAACAGAATTAAAAATGAAAATCACATGGTCATCTCAATAGACACAGAAAAAGCATTTGAAAAAAACCCAGCATCCCTTTATGACTAAAAACCTCAGCATAATCGGCATAAAAGGGACAAACTTTAAGGTAATAAAAGCCATCTATGACAAACCCATAGTCAACATCATACTGAATGGGGAAAAGTTGAAAGCATTCTCCTGAGAACTGGAACAAGTCAGGGATGCCCACTTTCACCACTTCTTTTCAACACAGTACTGGAAGTCCTAGCCAGAGCAATAAGACAAGAGAAAGGAATAAAGGGCATCCAAATTGGTAATGAGGAAATTAAACTGTCTCTGCTGATGACATGATCATATACCTGGAAAACCCTAAAGACTCATTCAAAAAGCTCCTCAAACTGGTAAATAAATGCAGCAACGTTTCAGGATAAGAAATTAACGTTCACAAATCAAAGCCCTGCTATATACCAACAGCAACCAAGCTGAGAATCAAATCAAGAACCCAAACTCTGGCTGGGCATGGGGGCTCATGCCTGTAATCCCAGCACTTTGGGAGGCCGAGGCAGGCAGATCACGAGGTCAGGAGATTGAGACCATCCTGGCTAACACGGTGAAACCCCATCTCTACTAAAAATCCAAAAAAAAAAAATTAGCCAGGCATGGTGGTGGGCGCCTGTAGTCCCAGCTACTTGGGAGGCTGAGGCAGGAGAATGGCATGAAGCCAGGAGGCGGAGCTTGGAGTAAGATGAGGTCACACCACTGCACTCCAGCCTGGGTGACAGAGCAAGACTATGTCTCAAAAAAAAAAAAAAAAAAAAAGAACCCAACTGCTTTTATAATAGCTGCAAAAATTAAAATAAAATACTTAGAAATATACTTAACCAAGGAGGTGAAAGACCTCTACAAGCAAAACTACAAAACACTGCTGAAAGAAATCATAGGTGACAAAAACAAATGGAAACATCCCATGCTCACGGATTGGTAGAATCCATATTGTGAAAATGAACATACTGCTAAAAGCAATCTACAAATTCAATGCAATCCCCATCAAAATACCACCATCATTCTTCACAGAGCTAGAAAAAAAATCTGAAAATTCATAAGGAAACGAAAAAGAGCCCACATAGCCAAAGTAAGACTAAGCAAAAAGAACAAATCTGGAGGCATTACATTACCTGACTTCAAACTACACTATAAGACCATAGTCACCAAAACAGCATGGTACTGGTATAAAAACAGGCATATAGATCAATGTAACAAAATAGAGAACCCAGAAATAAAGCCAAATACTTACAGTCAATTGATCTTCGACAAAGCAAATAAAAACATAAAGTGGAGAAAGGATACCCTATTCAACAAATGGTGCTGGGATAATTGGCAAGCCACATGTAGAAAAATGAAACTGGATCTTTTAAAGTGGCATAGTAGTGTGGCTGGCAAGATGGCCAGATAGGAACAGTTTCAGTTTGCAGCTTCCAGCGAGATCAATGCAGAAGGTCAGTGATTTATGCATTTCCAACTGAGGTACCTGGCTCATCTCATTGGGACTGGTTAGACAGTGGGTGCAGCCCACAGAGAGTGAGCTGAAGCAGGGTGAGGCATTGCCTAAGCCAGGAAGCACAAGGTGTTGGGGAACTCCATCCCCTAGCCAAGGGAAGCCATGAGGGACTGTGCTGTAAGGGACGGTGCACTCTGGCCCCATACACTACGATTTTCCCAGTCTTCACAACCCACAAACCAGGAGATTCCCTCAGGTGCCTATGCCACCAGGGCCCTGGGTATCAAGCACAAAACGGGGCAACCCTTTGAACAGACACCAAGCTAGCTGCAGGAGTTTCATTTCATACCCCAGTGGCATCTGGAATGCTAGCGAGACAGAACCGTTCACACCCCTGGAAAGGGAGCTGAAGCCAGGGAGCCAAGTGATCTATCTCAGCAGATCCCACCCCCATGGAGCCAGGCAAGTTAAATCCCCTGGCCTGAAATTCTCGCTGCCAGCACAGCAATCTGAAGTCAACCTGAGATCCTTAAGCTTGGTGGGGGAAGGGGTGTCCGCCATTACTGAGGCTTCAGTAGGCAGTTATCCCCCCACAGTGTGAACAAAACTACCAGGAAGTTCAAATAGGGTGGAGCCCACCACAGCTCAGCAAAGCCACTGTAGCCAGACTGCCTCTCTAGATTCCTCCTCTCTGGGCAGGGCACCTCTGAAAAAAAGGCAGCAACCCCAGTCAGGGGCTTATAGATAAAACTCCCATCTCCCTGGGACAGAGAACCTGGGGCAAGGGGCAGCTGTGGGTGCAGCTTCAGGAGACTCAAACATTCCTGCCTGCCAGCTCTGAAGAGAGCAGTGGATCTCCCAGCACAGCACTCGAATTCTGCTAAGGGAAAGACTGCCTCCTCAAGTGGGTCCCTGACCCCTGTGCCTCCTGACTGGGAGACACCTCCCAGCAGAGGTCGACAGACACCTCATACAGAAGAGCTCTGGCTGGCATCTGGAGGATGCCCCTCCAGGACGAAGCTTCCAGAGGAAGGAACAGGCAGCAATCTCTGCTGTTCTGCAGCCTCCGTTGGTGATACCCAGGCAAACAGGGTCTGGAGTGGACCTCCAGCAAACTCCAACAGACCTGCAGCAGAGGAACCTGACTGGTAGGAGGAAAACTAACAAACAGAAAGGAAAGCATCAACATCAACAAAAAGGACATCCATACAGAAACCCCATCCAAAGATCATCAGCATCAAAGACCAAAGGAAGATAAATCCATGAAGATGAGGAAAAACCAGCACAGAAAGTTTGAAAATTCCAAAAACCAGAATGCCTCTTCTCCTCCAAAGGATCACAACTCCTCACCAGCAAGGGAACAAAACTGGACAGAGAATTAGTTTGACAAATTGACAGAAGTAGGCTTCAGAAGGTGGGTAATAACAAATGCTCTGAGCTAAAGGAGCATGTTATAACCCAATAAAGGAAGCTAAGAACCTTGAAAAAAGTTAGAGGAATTGCTAACTAGAATAACCAGTTTAGAGAAGAACATAAATGACCTGATGGAGCTGAAAAACACAGCACAAGAACTTCATGAAGCATACACAAGTATCAATAGCTGAATCAATCAAGTGGAAGAAAGGATATCAGAGATTGAAGATCAACTTAATGAAATAAAGCCTGAAGACAAGATTAGAGAAAAAAGAATGAAAAGGAACGAACAAAGCTTCAAGAAATATGAGACTATGTGAAAAGACCAAACCTACGTTTGATTGGTGTACCTGAAAGTGATGGGGGGAATGGAACCAACTTAGAAAACACTCTTCAGGATATTATCCAGGAGAACTTCCCCAACCTAGCAAGACAGACCAACATTCAAATTCATGAAATACAAAGAACACCACAGATACTCCTCAAGAAGAGCAACCCCAAGACATATAATCATCAGATTCACCAAGGTTGAAATGAAAGAAAAAATGTTAAGGGCAGCCAGAGATAAACATCAGGTTACCCACAAAGGGAAGCCAATCAGACTAACAGCATATCTCTCGGCGGAAACCCTACAAGCCAGAAGAGAGTGGGGGCCAATATTCAACATTCTTAAAGAAAAGAATTTTAAACCCAGAATTTCATATCCAGCCAAGCTAAGCTTCATAAGAGAAAGAGAAATAAAATCCTTCACAGACAAGCAACTGCTGAGAGATTTTGTCATCACCAGGCCTGCCTTACAAGAGCTCCTGAAGGAAGCACTAAACATGGAAAGGAAAAACCAGTACCAGCCACTGCAATAACATGCCAAATTGTAAAGACCATCAACACTGAAGAAACTGCATCAACTAAAGGGAAAAATAACCAGCTAGCATCATAATGATAGGATCAAATTCACACATAACGATACTAACCTTAAATGTTAATGGGATAAATTCCCCAATTAAAAGACATAGACTGGCAAATTGCCTAGAGTCAAGACCATTGGTGTGCCATATTCAGGAAACCCATCTCATATGCAAAGACACACACAGGCTCAAAATAAAGGGATGGAGAAATATTTACCAAGCAAATGGAAAGTAAAAAAAAAAAAAAAAAAAAAAAAAAAGCAGGGGTTGCAATCCGAGTCTCTGATAAAACAGACTAAAACCAACAAAGAGCAAAAGAGACAAAGAAGGCCATTACATAATGGTAAAGGTATCAATGCAACAAGAAGAATGAACTATCCTACATATATATGCGCCCAATATAGGAGCACCCAGATTCATAAAGCAAGTTCTTAGAGACCTACAAAGAGACTTAGATTCCCACACAATAATACTGGGAGACTTTAGCACCCCACTGTCAATATTAGAAAGATCAATGAGACAGAAAATTAACAAGGATATACAGGACTTGCACTCAGCTCTGGACCAAGCAGACCTAATAGAAATCTACAGAACTCGCCACCCCAAATCAACAGAATATACATTCTTCTCAGCACCACCTCGCACTTATTCTAAAATTGACCACATAATTGGAAGTAAAACACTCTTCAGCAAATGCAAAAGAACAGAAATGATAACAGTCTCTCAGACCACAGTGCAATCAAATTAGAACTCAGGATTAAGAAACTCGCTCAAAACCACACAACCCCATGGATACTGAAAAACCTGCTCCTGAATGACTACTGGGCAAATAACAAAATGAAGGCAGAAATAAATAAGTTCTTTGAAACCAATGAGAACAAAGACACAACATACCAGAATCTCTGGGACACAGCTAAAGTGGTGTTTAGAGGGAAATTTATAGCACTAAATGCCCACAGGATACAGCAGGAAAGATCTAAAATTGACACCCTAACATCACAATTAAAAGAACTAGAGAAGCAAGAGCAAACAAATTCAAAAGCTAGCAGAAGACAAGAAATAACTAAGGTCAGAGCAGAACTGAAGGAGATAGAGAAATGAAAAACCCATCAAAAAATCGGTGAATGCAGGAGCTGGTTTCTTCAAAAGATCAACAAAATAGACTGCTAGCCAGACTAATAAAGAAGAAAAGAGAGAAGAATCAAATAGATACAATAAAAAATCATAAAGAGGATATCACCACTGATCCCACAGAAATACAAACTGCCTTCAGAGAACACTATAAACACCTCTATGCAAATAAACCAGACAACCTAGAAGAAATGGAAAAATTCCAGAAGAAATAGATAAATACACCCTCCCAAGACTAAACCAAGAAGAAGTTGAATCCCTGAATAAACCAATAACAAGTTCTGAAATCGAGGCAGTAATTAATAGCCTACCAACAACAACCAAAAAAAACCCAGGACCAGATGGATTCACAGCTGAATTATACCAGAGGTACAAAGAGGAGCTGGTACCATTCCTTCTGAAACTACTCCAAACAATAGAAAGAGAGGGACTCCTCCCTAACTCATTTTATGAGGCCAGCATCATCCTGATACCAAAACCTGGCAGAGACACAAGAAAAAAAGAAAATTTCAGGCCAATATCCCTGACAAACACCAATACAAAAATCCTCAATAAAATACTAGCAAATTGAATCCAGAAGCACATCAAAAAGCTTATCCACCATGATCAAGTCAGCTTCATCCCTGGGATGCAAGGTTCGTCCAACAGATGCAAATCAATAAATGTTATCCATCACATAAACAGAACCAAGGACAAAATCCACATGATTATCTCAATAGATGCAAAAAAGGCCTTTGATAAAATTCAACAGCCCTTCATGCTGAAAACTGTCAATAAACTAGGTATTGATGGAAAGTATCTCAAAATAATAAAAGCTATTTATGACAAACCCACAGTCAATATCATACTGAATGGGCAAAAATGGGATGCATTCCCTTTGAAAACTGGCACAAGACAAGGATGCCCATTCTCACCACTCCTATTCAACATAGTATTGGAAGTTTTGGCCAGGGCAATCAGGCAAGATAAAGAAATAAAGGATATTCAAATAGGAAGAGAGGAAGTCAAATTGTCTCTGTTTGCAGACGACATGATTGTATATTTAGAAGACCCCATTGTCTCAGCCCAAAATCTCCTTAAGCTGATAAGCAACTTCAGCAAAGTCTCAGGATACAAAATCAATGTGCAAAAAGCATTCCTACACACCAACAACAGACAGAGAACCAAATCATGTGTGAACTCCCATTCACAATTGCTACAAAGAGAATAAAATACCTAGGAATACAACTTACAAGGGATGTGAAGGACCTCTTCAAGGAGAACTACAAACTATTGCTCAAGGAAACAGGAGAGGAAACAAAAAAATGGAAAAACATTCCATGCTCATGGATAGGAAGAATCAGTATCGTGAAAATGGCCATACTGCCCAGAGTAATTTATAGATTCAATGCTATTCCCATCAAGCTACCATTGACTTTCTTCACAGAATGAGAAAAATCTACTTGAAATTTCACATGGAACCAAAGAAGAGCCTGTGTAGCCAAGACAATCCTAAGCAAAAAGAACAAAGCTGGAGGCATCAAGCTACCTGACTTCAAACTATACTACAAGGCAACAGTAACCAAAACAGCATGGTACTGGTACCAAAACAGATATATAGACCAATGGAACAGAACAGAAGCCTCATAAATAATGCCACACATCTACAAGCATCAGATCTTTGACAAACCTGACAAAAACAAGCAATGGGGAAAGGATTCCCTATTTAATAAATGGTGTTGGGAAAACTGGCTACCCATATGCAGAAAACTGAAACTAGACTCCTTCCTTACACATTATACAAAAATTAACTCCAAATGGATTAAAGACTTAAACATAAGACCTAAAACCATAAAAACCCTAGAAGAAAACCTAGGCAATACCACTCAAGACATAGGCATGGGCAAAGACTTCACAGCTAAAACACCAAAAGCAATGGCAACAAAAGCCAAAATAGACAAATGGGATCTAATTAAACTAAAGAACTTCTTCACAACAAAAGAAACTATCATCAGAGTAAACAGGCAACCTACAGGATGGGAGAAAAAATTTGCAATCTATCCATCTGACAAAGGGCTAATATCCAGAATCTACAAAGAACTTAAACAAATTTACAAGAAAAAATCAAACAACCCCATCAAAAAGTGGGCGAAGGATATGAACAGACACTTCTTAAAAGAAGATATTTATGCAGCCAAAAAACATGAAAAAAAGCTCATCATTAATGGTCATTAGAGAAATGCAAATCAAAACCACAGTGAGATACCATCTCACACCAGTTAGAATGGCGATCATTAAAAAGTCAGGAAACAACAGATGCTGGAGAGGATGTGGAGAAATTGGAACAATTTTACTCTGTTGGTGGGAGTGTAAATTAATTCAACCATTGTGGAAGACAATCCCATCAAAAAGTGGACTAACAACATGAATAGACAATTCTCAAAAGAAGATATACAAATAGGCAACAAACATATGAAAAATGCTCAACATTACTAATTATCAGGGAAATGCAAATTAAAACCACAATGTGATACCACCTCACTCCTGCAAGAACAGCCATAATCAAAAAAATCAAAAAACAATAGATGTCGGAGTGGATGTGGTGAAATGGGAACACTTTTACACTGTTGGTGAAAATGTAAACTAGTACAACCACTATGGAAAACAGTTTGGAGATTCCTTAAAGAACTAAAAGTAGATCTACCATTTGATCCAGCAATCCCACCCCTGGGTATCTACTCAGAGGAATGGAAGTCATTATATGAAAAAGATACCTGCACACACATGTATATAGCAGCACAATAAGCAATTGCAAAAATATGGAACCAGCCCAAATGCCAATCAATCAATGAGCGAATAAAGAAAATGTGGTAGATATAGATATAGATATATGGGGGGGGCGTGTGTGTACGTGTGCATGTGCATGTGTGTGTGTGTGTCATGGAATACTATTCAGCCATGAATAGTATTGAAATAATGGCATTTGCAGAGAACTGAATGGAACTGGAGACCATTATTCTAAGTGAAGTAACGCAGGAATGTAAAACCAAACATTGTATGTTCTCACTTAGAAGTGGGAGCTAAGCTACGAGGATGCAACGGCATAAGAATAATACAATGGACTTTGGGGACTCAGGGGAAAGAGTGGGAGGGGTGAGGGATAAAAGACTACAGAATGGGTACAGTGTAAACTGCTCAGGTAATGGGTACACCAAAATCTCAGAAATCACCACTAAAGAACTTACTCTTGTAACCAAACACCACCTGTTCTCCGAAACCTATTGAAATAAAACAATAAAAATAAAATAAAATAAAAATAAAAAAAGAATAATAAGGCAAAAATAAGATAAGCATGCCCCCAAAGTCCTTTAGTCATCCATTTGTGACAACATCACACAGAGGCAGCATTTCAGCGTGGCTAGGAAAAAAGCCACTCTGGATGCAATTGCCCTCTACAACTAATAAAACATGATTATAGATGTGCTACTAGGCATGCCACTGTACATTTAGAAAGCTGCTATCCCTACTTCTGCCTCCCAGAGTTCTGCAATCACAAATTCCACTCTGAACCAGCAGAGGTAAAATGGAAAATAAGGAGTGAGGTTGAAGGAAAACAGTCCCAGGCATGATGATCTATCTATGTTGGCAAGAAGGAGAGACACAGGGATGAAATCAGTATTAGCAGGAGAAGAGGGTGAGTCCTTGTGGTCATCTCACACTAAACAAGGGCTGCCTTCCCACATGGTCACTCACACATTGCAGTCATTCCCTAGCCCATGTTCATTACATACATACATATGCACACCTATGATATACTACATATATATGCACACCTATGATATATATACATACATAGAAGGCATACTAGAATTACTCTGCAGAAATTCCAACACATGGGTATCTCTGTCTCTCAAGTCTGGGCTCGAAGAATGATCCCCGGGAACCTCCCACCTGCTGTCACCCCTTCACCATGTAGCTTCTGGCTTCCAAGTCACAACATGGAAGTTCAACCCTTATCAGTGGCTGAAAGGCATTGGTGCTGGGACTAGCTGCCCATCCTAATGGGCAAAAGAGCCAAGCATTTTTCTTTCCCATTAAGCTGCTAGAATCCTTAAAGAGGCTCACCCCTACATCCTTCCTTGTGTATCTAGAAACATCTGAATTGGCTGAAGGTATTCCCCTTAGGCCCACGAGAATCTCTAGGCCCCTCACTGAGCCCCTCTCCAAAATGCAAGAAACGGACATATGGCAGGCATGGAATGCCCATATTTCAGCTCCCATGGTGAAGACGGGCCTTGCTTATGCCCTCTGGCACTCTCCTTCCTTTCCCTTTCCTCCACACACTCTCTTTCATTATCAAATGACTGAACATAGTAAGGGAAAGAAGAAGAGGTCTTTAGCATCTCCAAAAAACAGTAAAAAGGAACATATTAATTCCATGCATGCCTTTCTCCCAACTCAAGTGCCTTGCGTCACTCATCCTACAGCAACTCTTCAGACAGATTCCAGTGGAAACTAAACATATTGCACTGATCAACTGATGCACACAACAGGTAATTTCTTTACAATTTCTTTGTAATTGTTGTCAGATGTATTCAAAAAGGTAATTTTAACTATTTCAAATTATTGCCTCATTGGCTCTAAGAATAGGCAATCATTTCTTAAAAACAGCCTTAAAAACATATAATCTATTTTTAGAAGAATGTCTAATATGACAAAATAAATAAATAAATACAGAAACTATGATAGTGAAAACTGCCATTGTATTTGAAAACCATTTGAAAGTGGATTATGATTTTTCTACTAGGCATATGAGTAATTTGAGTTTCTGGATAATTTCATTATTAACAATAACATTTTCTGAGCATCTCTTTGTAAAGTGCTATGCTCTCTGCTCTCTATTTCATATCTACCTCAGTAATAGGACATTGTAGCTCAATCCTAATACAATTCTAACATTCACAGATATGGAGTTTGATCTCTAACATCTCTTAGCTCCTAAAAGCCAGCGCTTAAAACAATTATATTAATCATTAGATCTGTACTCATATAGCTTAGATGAAGAAAGGCATGGCATTCAACATCCCTTCAGAGCTGCGTAGGCTGTCTTGAAAGGGCATGTTATGATTATCACTTTGCCAATGGTGCATGCATCAGGGTTGGCCTAAACCTCAGCTGTACCAAAACCAGTTGCCTGAGCATCCAGTCCCAAGAATATAACTGCTTGCCTGGTGTTTTCCAAAGCCATTCCCCTCCCTCAGGACACTTAAGGGAAAGAGTTGAGAGATTAAAAGATTTGAGAGTCCAGAGAGAATTCAGACATCCTAACTTCTGGCAACTCCCCTTCCCACTGTTTTCCTACAGCCCAGATGGCGCTTAATCAGTGATAAGTGCTAGAAAATCACCTAGCATTATTGAAACTTCTCTACCACATTGTTTTCTCAGAGCAACATATACATTATCTCTGTAGCATATATTTGCATTAGGAATTTTCTGGATACAATTACCCTTTGCAACTAATAAAATGAGATGTAATTATAGATGGACTGTTAGCAGTGCCACTTTACATTTAGGTTGATATGTTTGTGGCTGTCTGGAATTCCATATCTGAGTGCTGTTGATTGCTTTCACCCACACATGTTATTTCTGGAGATGGTGCTGCTCAGGGTGAGAGCTATCTGGGGCAGCACAATCACACTCCTTTGGGGGCCTCCCTGTCTCCTCGGGCTTGCACTTTTGACCTTCTTCTGAATAGCTTACAATGCATAATTCAACCCAAAGAGGGCCCTCAGTTGCTGCCTTGAATCCAAGATCTAGTGGTCTGACTTTAAAGTCAGTTTAGTGTCAGCTGATTTAAATGAAGAACAGAGATTTATGTACAGAGACCTTAATTTAAAATTTCAGAAAAAAACCCACCAGACTTGGACAAAGAGCTCTACAGAACTTCTCTGCATTTTCTACAGTGAGCATATATTACTTAAAAAAAAAAAAACAGAAAAGTCATTTAATAAGTGTTATATAAAGTCAGAAGGGAAATAGGACTTTTCTTTTGAGATCGTGAAGACTTACCATGGGGACCATGGATTCAGGGAGATTTTAAGGGAATTCACTTCTAAAAACTCAACTCCCTAAACTAGGTCTTACTGAAAACTGTGCCTGAAGACATGTCCACTTACTGTCATACCTCAATATAAAAAAGTAAGACTAAATTGATGTAGAGTGTTCAGAAAATAATAAATAAAAGCTTCACTTTGGGTTTCTCTTGACTGTAACATCTTAAAAGCAGCAGGAGGTATTCTCAGCAACCATTATATGCATGTCTGTGGAGGAGGTGTCCAAGTCTTAAGAATATTCAAAGATGACTACATGAAATCCTCTAGCAATGAGAACAATATCACTTTAGACACAAGCCAAGCAATGTGATCTGATGGCTGTCCATCAAATGAACGAGGGAGACCTAAGAGCTCAGTGCACACAGGTGAGGAGGAGGCCAGAAAATCTGCCTCAAAGCATGATCCTCTCAATGGCTAATGCCTGGAAACAATTGAGACATCTGAGGGAATCTAACCAGGGGACGGAAAGATTTCACAGAGCAGCAGGTAGGGAGACTGCCCAGTCTAAAAGACTCGGGGACACATCAGCTGGCCAGGCAGTTAGCACAGTGTCCAGCAAGAACTGTGTGAAAGAATCACTTTAATAAAGAAGCCAGAAGATGTGGGGCTGTGAGCCATGTGGCCGTGAAGTGCCTGGGGGCCAGGTTGTTGGAGGTGTGGAGTCCAGACACTGAGTCCTGCAGCACGGAAGCTCTGGAAAAGTTGCAAATAGGGACATGGCATTAGAGAACAGTTTAATGTTTAGGAATATCAGCCTTGACCCCAGAGAGCCCATGACAGAGATTCCAGCTCTGCTACTCTGCTCCCCTTGCCATGAGACCTAGGGCAAGTCCAGCTCAGGGGCCTCAGTTTCCTCCCCTCTAAACTGGGGTTCTAAGAGTAGTTATCTCACCGAGTGTCATGAAAATTAAATAAAATAATTCAAGTAAAGCACTTATTACAGTGCATGGCACAGTGTAAGAGGCCAGCTGTCAAAATTATAATTATTTGTTCCCCATTTTTTAAAGCAGAGGAAAATGTCAAATAGAAGCAAAAGGTTTGTCTCAATCCCAGTTCAGGGGCAGAATTATAAAAATGGAGATAGCTGAGGCTCAGAGGATTGGCTGAGCAGGGGTAGTAGCAAAATATAATGTCAAGTGTTTTCTATGCTTTTCTTTCCCAGCATGCCACATGGGTCAGTCAGCACTCTGCACCCTTACAGATGAGAACAAGTCTGAGAAGGGAGGTCGTAGACAAAGGAGACTCTAAGGACTCTAGGTGGCTATCGACACCCAGAAGTAGATAAGACAGCTCATGTTGTGTTCAATGTGAATACCTATCATGGCCAATTATGAATGCATTCAGTTATCTTTTCATGCATTTATTCATTCAATAAGCATGTACTCAGCATCTACCACATGGAAAACACTGTGTGAGGTACCCAGGATACAAAGATTTTTAGAAGTACATGCATGTAACTCCTGATCTCAAGGAGAATAGGGGGTGAGTCTGTCTAATAGGGAGTGAGTCAAGATAGGTGTTAACAAATTGACCCTGAGGTCTCAGAATTTTAACATACCAAGGATATGTTTCTCACTCATGCTTGCACAGTGGGAGAGGGCTAAAGAGAGGGGAGGGAGGATCTGCTCCACACGGTGACTCAGGGACCAACACTGACAGATGCTTCACATCTCAACATGTTCCAAATCACTACAGCAGTGGAAGAAGGAGCTGGAGGGCTTCACATGGATCCTTAAATGCTTGAGTCTGAAAGTGACAAGGATTGCTTCTGCTCTACCCATTGGCCAGTTATCTCATAGCCCTGCCTAGCTACAAAAGGCTAGAAAATGTGAGGGAACATGGAGATTCTCTGAGCCATAATCATCTCTGACATAAATAGGAAAGCAGAAAAGCAACAGCAGTTAAATAAAACTTAAAACATTATCTGCTGCCTCAGGTGGCACAAGGAATAGGCAATGCTGTGAAGAACTACAGAAAGAAGGAATAGAGGTTGTGGAAAAGAGTAGAAGCCTCCTCAGGCCAACAGAGATCAGAGCCAGTCTCGTTTCCCTTGAGCAAAACATCATAAAAGATGCTCTACTCAGTCAACCTTAGATCAACACTGAGCAGGCAAGTGTTCTCTTTACCACCAAATTGAAATCCTTACTCCAGAACATTGTGGCACTTCTCATCCAAGACCTTCATGTTACCTCTTGCTGCTTATTGTGTAAAATTATGTACATTCTCCAAAAGCCTTAGGAAACTAATTCCATTTCTAAGTCAAATAATGCTCTTAACTTGCTATGTAAACAAGCCCCATGCTTTAGAGACAGTTAATACCCACCCTGCCCTGCCTACCTCTCAGAAGAAAGTATGGCTAAAGTGAGTCCACTAATGTAGAAAACATAAAATCTTATGAAAACATGTACTACAGTTGTTGATGACAAAATGTTTTGGTTTGTTTACATAAGCTGCAAGTAAGAAAATAATGAAATCTCACTCAGCCAGGAAATGTTATTTCCACAGAGACACATCCATCTTGTCTGGGGGTGGGGGGTTTAAAATATGCATGACATAAAATTTATCATTTTAACCATTTCTGTGTGTGCAGTTCAGTGTCTTTAAGTTCCCTACATTCATATTGTTGTGCAACTACCACCCCTGTCCATCTCCAGAATTTTTCATCATCCCAAACTGAAGTTCTGGATTTGTTCATCAATAACTCCCCATTACCGCCTCCTCCAGCCCCTGGTAAACACTATTCTACTTTCCACCTCTATTACTCTGACTATTCCCACCTTCTCTCTCTTTGTCAAGAAATATTTATTGAGCATGCACTGTGCCAGGCCCTGGAGATACATCTGTGGACCCAATAGACATGACCTTGCCCTCACAGAGCTTACATACGTTGCCTTTGCAGCTAGGAATGTGGACAAAAGCTTCAAGGAGACTGTTGCAGCATTGCACAGGGACAAATCCATGTCAACAGCCATATATTTTTGATCTTTTCATTTTTCAGGGAAAAGAGAATGCTAGTGACTCTCTCCTGCCTCTAAGATTGAGTAGTTTATAGGACCAGCATTAGGATGATACTTGCCTGACATGTAAACCCAAGCTCCTTCCCCCGTACAGTTCTGTGTCTCCAGGAAAGTAGGTGAATCTTAGCAGGTGATTTCTACATCTATAAAAGGGGATCGGGGTATTTGTGCAGGCCCATGGAATACATAATTCCAGGTAAGTTCATCTTCATCCTGCCCATGTCCCCAGCTCATGCCATCCACTATTTCACCCACCTGTAGCCTAGCTTTGGAATAACTGACCACAGAGCTATTCCATACTCTCCTCTGACCTTTTCTGATCACCTCCTTTCTGCCCCATAGACAGATAACTTTGTCATAAATTCACATGGGAGATGCAAGTGTCACAGAGGATCACAGTTCAAAATAAGATAGCACACCTCCAGTCTACCAAATCCCATTGAGGAATATATTTCCCAGAGCTGTCTCCTAGCAGCCACTGAGGGGCTCTCATGAATTGGGCAGGGTTCTTATGTCCCAGTCCCAATAGCACTAGCAGTCACTGGACTTCTTGGTTTTTGTTAGACATCCTTTGAAAACATTCAAGTCATTTTTCAATGAAAGGAAACCAATATGTTCAATCCTACTAAAGTTTAGTGCCCTGCGGCAATAAGGTATTGAATAGTATTCTTCTGAGTCTGAAATGTCCCAGATTGGTTCCTCAAATACAGTCCCTACACTAAGAGATTCTAGATATTGAGCTAGTGGTATTCATCAGGTTGTTTTGTTTTGTTTTGTTAACCATAAATCTGACCACAGGTAAATGTTTTCTAACAAGCACAAGCCATATAAAAAAGACCTTCCTGACTATTAGGTTGTCCAGCACTTAAACAGATGCCCTCCCATGGCAGGACTAGCAGCAAGTCCACAGAGGCCTCCTGGTGGATTCATTTCCACTGGGAAGCATACACACTTTTGCTGCACTTACATGATGCAAAGACCAAGTTTTAAGGGCAAAAAAAAAGACAATAATAATCGCAGAGAAACCTTAAACCATGTATCGTTAACCTTTCTCCATAATTTCTTTTGAGTTACACACCACCATTTTTTTTATAGGTCATTCTTTAAAAGGTGTTAGCAATGTTTTTCCCCTTTGAGTCGTGGGAGTTGAAGGAGTATATACTTTATTCTTTTATGTCCTACCTTGTAGATGTTTTAAAAATGTTCTACACTGACCATGTATCATATTGATGAACAGAAAAAATAAAATAATTATGATTTCTTTCATGAGAATAAGGCATATAGAAAAGAAAAAGATTTTATTCAAAAATTTAAAGTGAGCAAGTAAGTTTCTTAATTCACTCTCTTTTTCTTTTTCTCATCTGATAGAGAACACATGTAATAACCAATAAAATTTATTAAATTTTTTTTATGAACTCTGAAAACACATGGAATGCTTAGATGCAAAACAAAATCATCATAAGCATTTCTAGAAGAGCTAACATCAATTTCTCTCCCCTGGCAGATTTTAGCTAAAACTTCATTGATTATTAGCAAAAATAATTTTTAAAAATGAAAAACATGTCAAACCAAATGCAACTTTTATAATTTAGAATTTAAGGACAAATGCTTCTTATCTTTTAAGAAGCTCTTATAAGATCATCTTATCTCTTACAGTACAAATATTGTTACAGTTGAACACGAAGATGACAATAAACAATGCGAACCCCCTGCCTCAGCACAGCTTTCTGACCTCATGAATCACCACTAATTTGCACACAGAAAACCCCAAAGAAGAAAGTGAAATCCAGTTGGAGGAGCACCCACTGGCCCTTTTTACCTCCCTCTGCTGTGTGCTGCACTTCATTGTTAACTCAGCTTCCGCCATACCCTCAATCTTCACCTAGGGACCACAGCTGCTCTCTGTCCTTGACCTCCCTGCCTCAGGAGAATCCTGCGAGTCGTTGAGAACCTGCTCCCACTCCCAAGTGGAGGCCTCATATTCTTCCACAGCCTTCAAGGGTGAAGCTATCTTTCTTATTCCCTAATACTTCTTCCAGATCATTCCTCTTCCAACTTTCTGGGAAAACCCTACTCTTCTTCATCCCCCTCATCTTTATCTGCCATATGTCCCAGTCACTCCTCACTTTCATTTAACATGAAGAACCCACTTACTGTCTTCATCCCAACCTGCAAATGCTCCCACACTGTGGGAATCTCAAAACTCCATCCTAGCCTCTCAGTTCCTTCACATGACTGCTCCTTAGGGGTTCAGAGGTAATGAAAGATTTTACTAGACAGTTTATCAAGTCTGATCATCTTGAGTAGATAGTCATACTGACATAGAGTAAATATCTTTATCTGTGATCACTCCAACTCTGAAATATTCCATTCAAACTTCCTGATGTCTTCTCACAATCTCCTGCCCTAGGTCTCTCACTGAATTACTCCTGACACAGCTATCAATCAGCCCCATCTGTCATATTATCCAGCTTGGACTCTGTCATCTGACCGCTCCTTGCAATATCATCAACTCACTTGCCCACCTGGCCTTCCATCACCTCTGGCCTGGAAAAGCCCAGCTCTGTGTACAAAAAACTCTCTACCTTCTGCATGCCACATCTATGCTGCTTAGCACTGCTAGAGACTCAACTCATAAGTTAACATAACAGCAATAAAAATGACAACAACAACAAAAAGAAGAAGAGGAATATTTATTAAGTGCTTACTACCTACCAGACACTGTACTAAATGCTTTACAAGTGCTATCTAAGCTCACAACTACCCCATGAACAACTCAGTGTACTCATTATCTCCATTCTTGGAAGAAACTGATGATCAAAGACATTACATCCTTGCCCACATTAACACACATGATGTCAGAGTAGGGACTCACAGGGAATGAGCCCAGGCATGTCTTATCTCAGAGCCTGTGCTCCTCACCAGCACAGCGTGGACCACTGTTGGCAGTCTCTAGCACCCTACAGTGCTGTTCTTCTCATAACACAGCAGCTACTCTACATCCTCATTATCCTCAGGCCTCCTTCTTCTAACCCCCACCTCCCAGATGAAGCTGAGGCCCTCAACTTCTGCTTCACGGAAAAAGTAAGAGCCATACAAAAACAGAATACCTGCCTTCACTTCCCATCACCAACCCAATTAAATTAGCACCCCATCCTTTCATCCCTCCTTCTTCCTTCCATGCCACCCACTTCTCAGGGACCTTGCCTACTGATTCCCCATTCTCCTCTGCTTCTTGTACTGTCTTAACTTCTCACTCCCATTAGCAAGTAAGCAGGCTCATTCTCACCTCCAGTCCTCTACTACACAGAAGAATAATGTTATTCTTCTCTTCATTTGCTGGGATTCACATTCTGCCACTTCCACCAAGAAGTCTCTCATTTTCAACTCCCAAGGGAGGTCATAACACCCATCCTCTAAGCTCAGTCCTACTATGATCTGAGCTTTCTTCTCTCATCCTTGTCTATTCCTCGACTGACCTTCCAGGCTCCCCAGTAGATGGTGAGTTCTGTGAGGGCAGGGACCTTGTTCAATGAAATAGTCTCTACCCTGGCATAGTGCTTGGCACAAAGTAGGTACCCAAAAATATATATTGAATGAATTAATGAATAGACTAATGGATGCAAGGAGAGGCAAGGTGACAGAGAACTTTAAACCTGGCAGAACATTTAGACTATGAAATAAGAAAAAGGGAGTCATTAATATTTTTGAGCAAAAAGGATGAAACAATAAAAGCTAAGCTTGGTTTTGTTTTATAAGATTAGTCTTGTTGTGTCTTTGGAATAAAATGAAGTACAGAGACTAGACTTCTGAGGCCAACCAAAGCAATATTACAAGCACAAAGTAATAAATGCCTAATCTAGGGTTATAGTAATAAAAATGAAATTATATTTCAAAACAAAAATCAGTAAGACTTCGTGATGCATCCATTGTGCAGGCTGAATGCAACTGGACAAATCAAGGTGACTCCATCTACTTCAGGATTCTGCAGCCCATGAGTAGTAGAATATAAAGTTTTAGATGACATGTGTGCTATAAGATGTTTTTGGTTACTTGCCTTAAAGTTATTTAGCCTGTCATATTCATTTAGTTTATCCTATGAACTGAGCATGATTCTTAGGATACAGCTAGTGCTGACTGAACAGATGGATGAATTTAAATTCCTATTTTATTGCCTCAGGTCACTTTTTGGAAGGTAGGGAATATATAGATATAATATGTAGATATGCATATAGATATAGATATAGATATATGTATGGATTCCAAATGTGAATCCCAGGCAGTGAAGAATACATATATATATTTTTTTCAATATCTAATTGTACATGTATTTATATATATGAGGTGTGTACATGTAGGCATATATTATTATACACACATACTTGTTTCCTCTAATGTCTTTTTTTCAATACACAAAAGTTATAACAACCACACAGAATTAAATCTTTTCCTTGGATTTCTGTAGTCAAATGTTAATCTCCTATTAACAGTCCTTATTCCCAATCTTTTCATCTGAATTACCAATGACATGCATTTTTTTCTTCCTAAACATATTGTTATCATCTGAATACATTTCATTGAAAAAAGATATGCAAATGGCAAAAAAAAACATGAAAATGTACATCATTAGTAATCAGGAAAATGCAATTCAAAACCACAATGAGATACCACTTCACATCCACTAGAACGACTATAATCAAAAAGAAAGACGATGACAAGTATTGACAAGGATGTGGAAAAATTGAAACCCTCTTATACTGCTGGTTGGAATTTAAAATGGTACAGCCACTTTGGAAAACAGGCTGGTAGTTAAACATAAAGTTACCATTTGACCCAGCAATTCTGCTTCTACATATTTACCCAAAAGAAATAAAACATACATCCACAAAAAAAAAAAAACTTATATAAGCCTGGCCATTATAGCAAGACCCCATCTCTACAAAATAAAATAAAAAATTATCCAGGTGTGGTGGCATGCACCTATAGTCCCAGCTACTTGGGAGGATGACATGTAGCTCCTACTGACGTGGAAGGATTGCTTGAGCCCAAGAGGTTGAGGCTGCAGTAAGCCATGATTGCACCACTGCACTCCAGCCTCGGCAACAGAGCAAGACCCTGTCTCAAAAAAAAAAAGAAAAACTTATAAACAATTGTTCATAGCAGCATTATATGTAATAGTGAAAAAGTATAAATAGCTTAAATGTTCATCAACTGATAAATAGATAAACAAAATGTGGTATATCTACATAATGAAATACTAAGTGGCCATGAAAAAGAATGAAGTACTAATACATGCTACAACATGGATGAACCCTGAAAGCATTATGCTGAGAGGGGAAAAAAAAGGCAGTCACAAAAGACTATATATTGTATTATTTCTTTTGTATGAACTATCTAAAATAGACAAATCCATAAAAACAGAAAGTAGATTAGTGGTTGGAGGAGTGGGTATTGAGGAGTGGTGATGGCTAAAGGATGCTGGGTTTCTGTGGAAAGTAATAAAAATGTTCTAAAATTGATTGTGGTAACGATTATACAACTCCTTGAATATACTAAAAACCATTGACTTATACACTGTAAACGAGTGAATCATTTGGTATGTGATTTATATCTCAATAAAGGTGTTACAAAATATATTGTCATTGAAGTAGTACACTTGTATAGATCAACTTATTTATTTAGACAAAAGGAGCAAAATAAATGGGGGTGCCATTTTCAGGGGTAAGAGGTTGGGCATATTTACACCAAATGACTGCTTTTCAAGAAATAAATCAGGAAAGTTACATAGACGGCACTAATCAAGGGCAGTTTGAATACTGCCAATAATGTTACCTTTTGCCTTTACTTAGGATAAATTCTTGTGCTAAAGAATCTGAATTAGGCCAGGCACAGTGGCTCATGTAATCCCAGCACTTTGGGAGGCTGAGGCAGGTGGATCACGAGGTCAGGAGGTCGACACCATCCTGGCTAACACAGTGAAACCCCGTCTCTACTAAAAATACAAAAAATTAGCCGGGTGTGGTGGCGGGCGCCTGTAGTCCCAGCTACTCGGGAGGCTGAGGCAGGAGAATGGCGTGAACACAGGAGGCGGAGCTTGCAGTGAGCTGAGATCACGCTACTGCATTCCGGCCTGGGCAACAGAGCGAGACTCTGTCTCAAAAAAAAAAACAGAATCTGAATTAAATAGCAATATCATTGTCTATCATTTCACTAAATTTTGGCTAACCTACTCTGTCCAAAGGGAAATGAGAATGTCAAGGCAAGAAAAATGTGGCTGGTCTAATTTAGAAAATATTGAGATAAGGATTATTTCCTTGGGAGGAAAGTTAAACAAAAAAATACCCTAGTTCATTTTTCTCTGAGATCCCATTCAAACTCCATGTTCTCATCTGTAGAATATGGAGGAGGGCATTTAACTAGATACCCTTAAGCTTCTTTCTGCTTCCAAAATTCTGTGACTACGGCACATAATTAAACCAAGGAATATGTATCAGAATTGTGGTGAAACCTATCAGGATTGAAGGGAAAACTTCAAGATTTGCCAGGAGCTCAGATAGAAACTTCATCTGGGTTGGAAAACTTTGGAACGTCGGAAAACCTCGTCTAAGAGCTCATCCTCTACACTGACTCTTTTACCTGAAATAGATAAGACGGGAAAAATTCAATTCAGCATAATTGCTTGTCCTACCATCTGTAATAACAACTAATGATCAGGGTGTGTTTTAAGCCTGAATTGTTTCAGTCACTATGTGAAGAGAAACAATCACAAAAAGACTCTCTCTGAAATCGTCTGAACTGTTCAGGCCTAGGAATTGTGACTGGCCGATTTCTTTCAAATATTATTATTTTCTAATGGAGTGGGACTCAGCAAGAAATTTTTCAGGCCAAAGTAATACATATTTCTTACCCCTTGATAAATCCAGACAAGATGGGGTATTCAAAATAGGAAAAAGACTTTCGGACAACGATGGAATGTGAATTGGCTTCTTAGCTCTGCAACTGGAAAGCAAAATTCCAAGTACTGGAAACCCAAAGATGTGGTAGCCCACTGGGGAAACATAGCTCTGAAACAGAAGAAGCTAGGAAAGAAACAATAATAAAAAAATTGATGAGTTACCCAGGAATTGGAAATATTGAACAGTGAATAGAAATTCAGAAAATTTAAATTGGGGTGGAGGAAAAATGTATCCTATCATTCTTTAAAAAATAATTTTTTTGAAAGACCCAGGCTATCTGGGCAAGGTACTAAAATATGCTAATACATTTATAGCTTAGCGTTGGAGGGTCACTCTGTCATTCTTAATCCCCATGAGCTAGTCTCTGTCTTTATCCCGTAAGTAATGAACAAACCAGTCTTAGAAGATGAAATGGGTTGGGTTCACTCAGATTGGTTCAGATAGTTTTCCCTCTAGATTAGAGCTGGCTTTTAGGAAGGAGGCACATACAAATTAGGCTTCCCATTTCAATCCATAAATCTAATTTTACTTCAATGTAAGTAGGCCTTGACATCAACTTTATGTGCTCTTCAACTCTATTCCAGCTAAACTTGTAAAGTCTTTCTGTATGGGGGCAACAAAGTACCCAGTTTCATGCTTAAAAAATTACTTTCAGTATAGAAAAAGAAGACTGAAAATACCACTACACAAATTGTACTGTTATTGAACAAGGAAAGGAAATGTGAGGAGGAAGGGCAGGAGGAATCTAGTTGCCTGTCATTTTAACAAAATGTCAGGCCTTTTTCAAGATTTCTAAGCTGGTCTTTGCTAAGATTTGATTCATGGTGTAGGACTTGTAACTAGAATGAGGATGAACTTTTCTTTGTGATTTACAAGAGACTACTGTGACTCATTCAACAAATCTATGTTCAAGGCAATACATTAACTAGAAGCCCACCAAAGTACGCAGACTCTTCAATCCAAGTTTCCAGAAACTTCTGCAACTGAGAAAATCAGTTTCGAAATTTTTTCAAATGGCAATGTGAATTCCTTGGAAGCAAAGTTAGTATACCGTCCTACAGTCTCCTAATGAGGGCAACTATGTTATACCTGCTTGATTTAAATTATATGTAGTAAGTAGAATTTATGGCTAAGGTACTGCAAAGGAATTCCAACATTCAATGAATTTACAGAAGAGGAAAGAAAGAAAATCATTATGTGGTTCAAAAAATAATGAAAACCTCTCAGACCCAAAGTGAAAGTGTATATTTCTGTTTACAAACATACCAGTAAAATGCATGCCCTGAAAAACACTAAGAGGAAGCCTGCCAAGGTCACGACAAAAACAGGACTCATTGATATCCATGGTGCCTTAAGGAAAAGGGAACTTCTGTGAGGTCCTACTAAGTGTCAGCTACCTTCCATATATCATATGGCTCAATCCTCCCAACGTTGAGACCTAAATGTTACTCTCTATGCACAGCTGAGGACACCAAAGCACAGAGAGGCCAAGCACTTTGTCCAAGATCAACATAGCTGGTAAACTGAGCCAGATTTTGAACATGAATCTATAAGCTACAGAGTCCAGGCCATTAAATCACTCTCCAAGAGGCATTCTGTGCTTTTCTAAGTTGAAAACAGAATTTTCTCAGCAGTCTTCCTTCTTTACTTCCTATTTTTTTCTGAAAGGGTCTGCCTCACCTGAGGTAGAAATGAATTTAAATTCATTCCCATCCCCTAGACTAAAATGAACTCTGCAACATCCACAAATTGTTATCAGAAATATAGCATAGGGAGAGAAGCAGATATGCCCACCACAAGACAAGTTTTCCTTTTGAGTTAAGGTATTCAATGGTGTTCCTGAAAAGGAGAATGCATTGAATAGGAGCTCTTTAAGATTCATTTCTTTAAAAAAAAATACAGCTTCATTAAAAATAATATCTAACCATGGTTTTTAAAGCTTTCGTTTTTTCCCAGAAGTTTTGTGTGTTTAATCTTGAGAACAACCCAAGAGGTAGAACAGGTACTCATCCAAGGTATTTGAGTTGTATGTAGCATTATATTAATTGCTACACACAATTACTTTTAAAGGAAAAACCACAATTAACTTTTGCACCAAACTAATATTATTACATGGGCAAGTAAGGCTTCATGAGACAAATGTTAATAAATGCTTAATTGGCATATTAACTGCTTGGATACAAATAGTTTACACCAAACACTTGAAGTCGGTTATTTAACATACAAAAGACCCTTAACTCGACATTTCCAGTGTGGGATAGCCACTGAGCCAGTTGGCATTCCTTCCCTAAAAATCAACTCTTTTTATTTGTCTTCCATTCTTAAATCTTAACACTTTTTTTCTTTGAAGTTCCACTGAGTATAAAAAACAGTGCTGGCCGGGAGCGGTGGCTCATGCCTATAATCTCAGCACTTTGGGAGGCAGAGGCAGGCAGATTGCCTGAGGTCAGGAGTTCAAGACCAGTCTGGCCAACATGGTGAAACCCCGTCTCTACTAAAATACAAAAAAATTAGCCAGGCGTAGTGGTGTGCACCTGTAATCCCAGCTACTTGGGAGGCTAAGGCAGGGGAATTGCTTGAACCAGGGAGGTGGAGGTTGCAGTAAGCCAAGATAGCACCACTGCACTCCAGCCTGGGCAACAGAGCGAGACTCCGTCTCAAAGCAAACAAACAAACAACAGTGCTAGACATCCCAGAGGCTAAAAAACAAAGAATCCCACAAGAACCAAAGTTGGAAAAAAGGAAAAAAATGCAGAGCCACTAAAAATAATCTACAAAAATTCACATAGTAGTAGACATTAATCCTTGGCTGCACAGAGGAGTCACTCAATGAGCCTTAAAAATACGAATCACTGGGTCATGGCCCCAGATATTCTGATTTCACTGGTCTGGGATGGAGCCTGAGCTTTGGTACTTTTTAGAAGCTCCCAGGTGATTCTATTGTGCAGCTGAGGTTGAGAAGCACTGCTTACAAGAGCAATGGAGAGACACACAGTACATGGATGGCTGAGGGTGCCAGTGCACAGCTGTCAGGACATTGTAGGGATCTCCTTCCTTCCTTCCTTCCTCTCACCTGAATTGGCCCCTTGAGTTAAGCAGCATTTGGACTGGGTCATGAAGAATAGGCAGTTTTGAAGCGTTGGGGATGGAGAATAGAGAAAGCGCGTCAGAGGAGGAGGAAATGCCATAAACCAAAACAAAGATGTGAAAAAGAACCAGGAGCATTTCAGGGATTTTGAGTTTGAGTGGAGCAGAATCTTATGGGACATTAAGGAGGAGAACAGGCTAGAAATGTATGGCAGGGCCCAGAGGCAGAGAGTCTGAAGGCAGCTACGTTTGAAGCTGATTTCAGAAGTCATAAGAAACTACTGCTAATTTCTGAACCAGGAAACAATGTGAACAAAATAACTGTCACTCTGTAACTGGAAATGCAGGGAAATTCTAGAGAATGTGCTGCATGGATTGTAGAGGAGAGCCTGGAGAGAGGGAGGCCAGGGAGCAAGTGATACAGATGAGGAAGGCCAAGGTCAGAGGCAGTGCACCAGGACCACGGCAGTGTGAGGGCAAAGGACACATCCAAGGCACACTGTGATGGAGGAAGTGACAGGACTTAATTGGATGATAGGAGACAAGGAGAGAAAGGGATCAAAGATGGCCCTAAGATTTAGCCCTTGGTGACATAATTAACAGAAATGGGAACTCAGGAGGAAGAAGCAGACTTTAGAGGGCAGATGATGAATTCCATTTTACGTACATTTTGCCTCAGCTGCTGTCATGTCATCAATTTGGAAATGTCCAGTGACAAGTCTGAAATTAGGAGTTGGAGCACAGCAGGGTATTTCAAGGTAGAAGTAGAGACTTAGGTGTCATGTTGTCATAATAGTGGATCATTAGAGAAAGCCCTAAGTGAATTCTGTGAGGGACATAAGATAAGAAATCACCTCTGGATATGGTTGAAGGGGCTTATGAAGGACATAGGGAACAGTCCAACACAGAAAGGGACAAGGACAGGTTGCATTATGGGACTCAATGAGAAAAATATTCCAAGAGCATGGGATAATCTACAATGGCAAATGTTGCATACAATAATCACATATGAAGGCAAGAAAAAAAAAACCTGTGTATGGCCAATCACAGGTCATTGGAGACCAAACACACAGAAGAATGAGTGCAGCATCCACAGCATGTGATGTCAGAGCAAGACCACGAGAAGTTGAAGGTGGGAGGTAAGAAGCGGAGACAAATAGTGGAGTCTTCTGGTTCAAAAGCTTTACAAAAGGAGGAAAGAGGAAAATACTCAGGCAGCTGGAAGGACTATTAGGATCACCTGAATCAAGGTAAAGGAGCATCGTGAATGCATATGTGTAGGGATTGGAGTCAATAGAAGAGGCTTTATATGCCAGAGAGGAAGAGGGGACTGGGGACAGTGAAGGAAATCACTGAGAAGGTAAATCAAAGGCAACCAAGGGGAGGAAGGTAAGATTGCCCCCAGACAAAAGGACAGATCCACTTTTTCTTGAAAACGGAAGGACAGGAGGTAGGATTAATAAAAGGACAGCTTAGAAAAGATGAAAAGGAGAAGAATGAGGAAGCTAAAAGCCTGGTGAGTTAGATTTTCTTTATTATTATTATTATTATTATTATTATTATACTTTAAGTTTTAGGGTACATGTGCACAATGTGCAGGTTAGTTACATATGTATACATGTGCCATGCTGGTGTGCTGCACCCATTAACTCGTCATTTAGCATTAGGTATATCTCCTGAAGCAGAAAACAAAGATACCTTCAAAAGGGGGGGAAAATGACATGGTCCAGGGGAAGGGACAAAGCCTTCACAATAGGCAGGATGGGAGTACAAGCTAGAGACTTTTATTGACTCATTATTGCCTGGATAGATCACCTAAAGTAATCAAGGAACCTATATGGCACTAACCTCAAAATTATATCTCTATAAGTGCTACCACCCAGAAATAATCTGAGTTTACAAGCTCTCTTTGTGGCATGATTCCCCCCCTAGAGGTCTTCAACCAGTAACTCTTTCACACCTTCAATTTAGGGTATCAGAATTTCTTCAAAAGGATGCAAACTTCAGCCTAGCCCAGTTTAACCCACTCTTCCCAGTTGGGCTTCACTGCTATTGTGTTCACTTGCAAGTCTCCCGTAGCCCAAGCAGACAGATTCTCAACTCAACCTGTGTCCTTGAACAAGTCACATATCGTCCGCCTTCTCGACTGGAAAATGAAGGGTGATGATAACGCCACACTGCCTCCAGGACAAAGGGCTTGTGAGGATTAAACAACAAATGGCTGAGCAATTTGCAGTTATGAAGCTATAGAAAAGCTTAGTGATCATCTCTGCCTGGCTGGGCACAGTGCAGTTCAGCAAACACAAAGGCCACATTCAGACCTTCCCAGGTGCCAAAGACCCGCAGAGAGCTGGCCAAATGAAGCAGAATCAGAAGACAAAAGAAAATCCCTCAACAAAACAAGGCAAGAGGAAAGAGAGTGCACAGAGGAAAGGGATTGAGAGGTTAGAGGGTCATGGAGTTTTCAGCCTCTGAAATTCTCCTGGACAAAGGAATCATTTCATGTTTCTCTTTGGGTTACAATATGTGAGTGCATTTATCATAGACTGCACATTGACCCTGCAGCCATCTAGGAAATCTATCTGATGGACAGGGAGAGGTGTCTGATATGCACTGGCACCCCTTCTTTCCAATAAAACCAGCTGTTGCACCGTTTCAAGGCTCCTACAAGGAATCTCACTTGTGAGTCACTGTCCTCCAGAAGAGAAGCAAGTAGAGCAACACCTCAAAGCATTTGAGGTATACTTCTTTCCCTTTTTTTCTCAACCAGAGATTTATTCGATGTTAACTTCTTCATGAACATTAGAGTTTTTAGTCTTAGATTATAGTCTGGGAAAAACTATTTTAAAGCCCACTAAATGTTGAAAGTTGCCACACTTGTCCTCCTTATCAAGATCCTACAGTGGTCTCTAATGAGTATCACAGAGGCTTTCTAAAGAAATACCCTCCTTGGGGATGGGTGAGTCACACTTGAGTTTGTAGTGTAACCCAGGGGTTCCCAAGGTCCCATGCAGCTTGAGAATCGTAGAAGAGCACTTTGACACTGTATGGCTAGGTGGGCTGAATGAATGGTCCTCATCTACTAAATAGGAATTACCTTCAAGCTCCCAGCCCCAGGGTGTCTGAGAGGCTCCAAGAGAGCAGACACAGTGGTGATGGTACTATTTTCAGAGTGGAGCCATCATCTGACCAGCCCAGTCCTGCTCTCTAACTGCTTTCTCCATCACACAGTTCTGGGGTTCCTGGGTTCCAATGCCATTGCTGTGGGATTACTGAGGCGACTACATCCTGTGCTCACCTGCTCTTGGCTACCAAGCCTCAGCCCTCTCTGCACTGCCAGCCACAGGCATTGGCCTCCATCTTGTGGTGGCCACTATTGCCTCTCTCCTGCTAATATCTCAGGGCAGCAGCTTCTTTCTTAATGTCCTTTCTGTTCAGAAGAATCAAGGGCACTCACAACAATGGGGTTGGGGGCTCTTGTGGCATTATTATTTTGCATCTTCCTCATACACGATCCTCTTACACAGAACACATGGGTGTGGGCAGGAGGGCATAGTTGTCCATCTTAGATCCCGTGTGCCATCCTGACATTGGGTTGCAGTCTTGGTCTTCCCCATCCTTTCCAACTCCTTGTTCACTGAGGGTAACTTTCTCCCAGGGACCCTGTTCCTAATCTGCCTTGAACCAGGTTCCCATGGGGTAAGCCTCTGTTACAGTGATAGTCAGATGCATCAGGATAGGTGTGAACATCAGCTTTGGATGAGATTTAAACTCTTTTTTAAGGGGCTTCTGGACCTCAGGCCTGAAGTTTGCCCTCTTAGGCATGTTAAAAGAAAACCTTTAGACAAATTAAATCTGGAGGGTTTGGTTTTGTTTCGTTTTGTTTTGAGACACAGTTTCACTCTGTCGCCCAGGTTGGAGTGCCAGTGCTGCGATCTTGGCTCACTGCAACCTCTGCCTCCCAGGTTCAAGCAATTCTCTTGCCTCAGCCCCCCCAAGCAGCTGGGATTACAGGCATGAACCACCAAGCCCTGCTAATTTTTGTATTTTTAGTAGAGGGGATTTCACCATGTTGTTCAGGCTGGTCTGGAACTCCTGACCTCAAGTGACCCCCCCACCTAGGCCTCCCCAGGTGCTGGGATTACAGGTGTGAGCCACCGTGCCTAGCTAATTTGGAGTTTAGTTGAGCAAAGAACAACTTGTGACTCAGACAGCCCCTGAACCAGAGGAGGTTCAGAGAGACTCCAGTGCTGCCATGTGGTTAAAAAAGATTTGTGAACAGAAAAACGAAAGTGATGTACAAAAATGGAAGGGAGGTAGAGAAACAGCTGGATTGGTTTCAGCTCCATGTTTGCCTATTTACACATCCAGTTAGGTCACACTTCACTATGTACAGAGAAACCTTTAGGCTGAACTTAAAATATGTAAGGAGGCAGCTTTAGGCTAGACTTAATTTAATAGTCCATAACAATGACTCCAACCTGGGTTCACTCCTCAATGTCTAGCTGACCTGTGGAAAATTCACATCCTTGCCGTTCTTACCAGTGGGAATACAGGCCCTGCAGCTGCCACCCCTTTGCCAGAGCCAGGCAGCTTCCAGAAAAATCTCTATGAGCTCCACTCCAGTACCTGGAGTGAGCTGACAAACTTCTGTGGCTCAGCAAACAGCCAGGCGGGAAAGGAAATGAGATTCTCTCTCTTTTTTAAGAATATGCCAAATATCTATGAGCAGTTCTCTTGAAGTGCTACTGCCCACCTCCCTGGCCATGTATACATGTGCGCACACACACGCACACACGCACGCACATACACACACATACACACACACATGCACATGCACACATACATGCACACACACAGCCACTACCTCCTGGGCTGACACAACCCTTTTACCTTTAACTGTTTACCTTGATGGCTTTCTCCAACCCATCTTTCAAAGGTCTAACCTTATTTTGGATGGCTTGAAGGTGAGAGACAGGGTTGATCGTTTTGTGACTGGCTCTGCTATCCTCTTATAAATCCAGCAGGAAGGTCACTAATCCACCCGCCTCTGGAATGTAGGAGGTAGTTATTGCTTTGTACTCAGCTTCAGAGCATCAGCTGCAATTAGGACAACAGGATATCATCTGTTTTATAAGTGTATTTAGGTTACTAAATACAAATTTTGGTGTGAGTCACAATTGTTTAAAAGCAATGTTTCCTAACCATTTTAATATGTATCAGCTAGTATTATATCTGCTTCACAATGAGATACATTCTAGAGTATAACCACAATTTAGTGCATAAAAGCGAAATTATAAAGATTTACTGGAGCTTCGAAAAAATCAGGAAGAAATCCAATAAGGCAGCACTTAACATTGATTATTCCCCTTATTTGAAATCTAGTGAGACACTTTTGTTTGCCATGCGTGTTTTAGGCAGTAATAGTTCTGATGGCTTTAAGAGATCTCTAGAAATTGAGAATTAGGAAATTAGTTTTTGAAAAATACTCTTTGCTCTCCCACCTTAAAGTAAAAAAGAATCACCCCACATAAGGTCTAGTTGTTGGATTGAATTACCCATTTTTAATGAAATGCTCAACATGAGTTTACCCCTCAAGTAAAAAAAAAAAATCCAGATAAATTAATATGCTTCCAAACTAAAGATAGTGTGCTATTTTACATCCTCCAGAAATGGTCACACAAGATAAATCTGGCTTGACATTTAATCCCTACTGTCATATTTTTGGCTCTTTCAGTATCATTGACCAATATATTATATAAACTTCTACTCTGAACCTAGACAGAATAAATCAACTGTATCTTTTTGTTTGGGATCTTTTTTGCAGAGTTGGCAGGTTTTGACACACAGAGAATCAGAAACAGAGGCATCCCTGATGATCCTGCTGTAACTATATCCCTGCAGCTTTCACTGCTAAAATGGAAGACATCCACCCACATGGCTCCTGGGGCAGCCTTTGCATTTGCCATGGTTTTCTGCATCCTACCTACCTCAGAAACTAGTTTTCTCAAGCTGTGGCGTGCTCTCCAGCACTTCCTCAGGGAACAGCCTCCATATATTGCCTGCCCTTTACATTCTCACGTTTCCTGGTGGCGCCCAAGTCATTGTCCAGAATGCATCGCACTCAACCAAAAGGGGAAAATGTGCCTTTGGATCCTCCACCTCTCTCTCTCTGACTTTTCCTTCTCATTGTTATCTCCAAGTCGTACGCCAGTGCTGCAGGTTTGCTCCCTCCTCCTACCAAAGGGCATTCTCAGGAAAGAATCAGAACAAGTCATTAACACATTAAGAGTGAAGTATAAAAAACTGATTAGGTTTCACCTTTCCTTAATGCTTTTAACAATCATTAAGTCCCCTGTGTGGTTTTAGCTGAAGCTCTGATTGTGGCAGACATTTCTCTGCAATATAGTCTCATTGTCATTTAACTATTTTATATGTTATAGTCTCATTTAACAATTTCCCAATCTCGAGATTTGACCCCATCACACCCCTCCGTCTCCACTCTGACACTCAGCCATTTCATTTCCAAATATCTAAAAAGATTCACCTTTTATTCTCTGCTAGCTACTCTCCTTGCCCCCATTCCACCATTGTCTCTCAGTCCTAAAACGTTGCTTCACCTTCTCCCAATAAACTATACACTACACTCACTCCTCTAAGCAAAACTGATAAATAAACTTTCTAGGAAAACTTTGTTCATAACCTCTTGAAGAAAAAAGAGAAACTATAAATCCTCTAAAGTGGGTTTATAGCTCATTCTTCCATTACTGAAAAACAGCAAAGGAGAAAAGATAAAATAGCCAGCAGTTTTTTGTAAATTGAAACCAAGTTTGCGTGTTTTTATACAAGCCTCTAGCACATGATAAAATGAGTTATCTAAAGGGTTACTAGGCTTAATATATGAAGAGTTCATTTTAAAAATTGATAATTTCCATTAGAAAAAATGTTAAAGTTACATGAACAAACAATATAAAAAGAGGAAATGTAATTTGTTACAAAAGGGAGGAAATCTTCTCTCCCATGCATAAAACTTCAATAAAATAAAGATTCTTCAAGTACAAAATTAAATTAGAAAATAACAATAATAATGCTGTGGGAGAATAAATTGAAAAAGCCTTCTGGAGAGCAATTTGGTAGACGTTAAAATTTTTTAGACTCTTCATTAAGTAATTCCATGTCTAAGGAAAAATTCTAAGTCAAGAAAAATTTAAAGTATGTTTTAAAAAGTTTGTAGCAGCAATGTTTATAAAAGCAAAACATTGGAGTCATCTAAAGATCCAATGATCAGGTGATGCTTTAGTAAAATATGATATATATACTTAATAGAATAGCAAAGCAGAAAAAAAAAGAAGTGAAGGACTCACAGCTTTGAGAAATGACCAGAAGTGCTGCCCAAACAGGAGCATCAAACTGGACTTTGTGTGAGGCAGAAATATACCTTGATTGTATGAAGCCACTGAAATTTCAGGGTTTGTTTGTTAATGCATCATAATGTGACCCACTCTGACTAATAGACTAAAAACTTAGTGAAAGTAAGGAAATCCACAGGAGATAAATTCATAAATACATTCTGAAAGAGAGAAGGCCCAGGGGGGCAATTGATGACAAATAGAGGAGAGACAGCTACAGTCCCAGTATGTGCAGGTTAAGTCTACAGTGGAGGTGGGAAACAGCCTTTGCAGAAGAAACCTACAAATGCCATCAAGGAGGAGGACAAGTGTGAGGCACAGAACTGAAAACAAGGAATTAGTTGAATACCTGGCAATAGAAAAGTTGGACCAGTTACCCTGTTCACAGAGAGGTAGGTAAGCCAGTGTTTACCTTCCAGGAAGAAAAACAAAATCTTCTCTAAGCAACGGAAAGAAAGGGAGCAGGATGGAGGGAGGGAAGACATGAGGAGGAACGATCCAGTAGGATTTCCTAAAAGGGAGAATAGAGAAAATGAAGAGTGAGAGATTATTAGGGAAATAATAATCAAATATTCTCAGACCTGAAGAAAGTGAGTCTTCTATTTGTGTGGGCTCATGGAATACGCTGCATATAAAGGGAACCACTTGGACACAGAAATGAAATCTCAAAACAGCAAAGAGCAAAAGAAGATAAATTCAAAAACAATGGTATATCCATACTACCTGAAATTATCAAGTGGCCACTGACATAATTGAAAACTGAAGCAGTTCAAAGTGACAACCTCTGATAAGGACTGTTGTTGGACAGAATGGGTGAGGGGCTTGATTTTCATTAGAAATTCCTTTGTCTGCTTTGTGTTTCTTGCTTTTGTGCATTCCCTGGGTGGATCTTTATTTTAATGTGAAAACAAAAGAAGTAAAAATGCTGCCTACCATATCTCTAATTACACACATAATTGTGAATTATGAATAAAAGGGAAAAAGTCACCCTACCTATATAGAGCTATTATTATTATTAGAACTATTATATTATTATAACCTATTGTTATTATATAGAACTGTTATTATTATTTGCAGATGCAAATTACATCAGTTAGCTTTAAAATATGCATTTTCCCAAGTATCCGTACTTGACCTAGGCCTCTCTGGCTCTCTCCCTAACCCACATTAGGTCATTGGCAGGAGTAAGGATAAAATGCACGTATGTTTGGTACAGGTACAACTGCATTCAGAAATGAAAGTTATTTAAATTTGTCATCATTTAATCACCATCTTATTTTCCTTCCATTAGCAACTACTAATTATGGGTTCAATTTAATACATTTATACTCTGCCACTTTTCAGGGAAAAAAAGAAATTGGAAGTCACTTACAAAACAAATAAAAATTAATCAAAATAGGGTTTTAAAAGAAGGTAAAAATGGTGGGAAAAGAAAATCTAACAGGCCAATAATAGTAGTAGATGTGGTAATAGTGATAGAGCATAAAACCTGGCATCACATTTCCTGGAAACTGAGGGAATGGGAGCTCAGGAAGTGGCAACATTTCATCTCATAAATGACATAAACCATCTTCTTGGGAAAGACAAAGGTCTTTCTTGAATCAATTTTGAAAGAAATATAATGGGTGGGGCATTACAGATGGGGCATTGAAGAACATAAAGTCAGTGTTCTTCAACAAACACAGCATTGGAAATGTCCCTTTGACTATGTTATTTAGCATCCATACCCACCCTTGACACCCATACTCACAAAACCCAACCTTTTTTCAATGCCCGTCTGATTACACTCAGTGAGTGGGTTCCAAGACTTACCTGATCATAGCAATCAGCTGGTCAGCTTGTTAAAAATTCTATTTTCTTTATCCAGTCTATCATTGACAGGCATTTGGACTGGTTCCAAGTCTTTGCTATTGTGAACAGTGCTGCCATAAACATACATGTGCATGTGTCTTTACAGTAGAATGATTTATAATCCTTTGGATATATACGCATATACACAGTAATGGGATTGCTGGGTCAAATGGTATTTCTGGTTCTAGACCCTTGAGGAATCGCCACATTGTCTTCCGCAATGGTTGAACTAATTTACACTCCCACCAACAGTGTGAAAGCATTCCTATTTCTCCACATCTTCTCCAGCATCTGTTTCCTGACTTTTTAATTATCACCATTCTAACTGGCATGAGATGGTATCTCATTGTGGTTTTGATATGCATTTCTCTAATGACCAGTGATGATGAGCTTTTTTTCATGTATTTGTTGGCCACATAAATGTCTTCTTTTGAGAAGTATCTATTCATATCCTTTGCCCACTTTTTGATGGGGTTGTTTTTTTCTTGTAAATTTGTTTAAGTTCTTTGTAGATTTTTAATATTAGCCCTTTGTCAGATGGATAGATTGCAAAAATCCCATTCTGTAGGTTGCCTGTTCACTCTGATGATAGTTTCTTTTGCTGTGAAGAAACTCTTTGTTTAATTAGATCCCATTTGTCAATTTTGGCTTTTGTTGCAATTGCTTTTGGTGTTTTAGTCATGAAGTCTTTGCCCATGCCTATGTCCTGAGTGGTGTTGCCTAGGTTTTCTTCTAGGGTTTTTATGGTTTTAGGTATTAAAGTCTTGAATCCATCTTGAGTTAATTTTTGTATAAGGTGTAAGGAAGGCATCCAGCTTCAGTTTTCTGTATATGGGTAGCCAGCTTTCCCAACACCATTTATTAAATACGGAATCCTTTTTCCATTTCATGTTTTTGTCAGGTTTGTCAAAGATCAGATGGTTGTAGATGTGTGGTGTTATTTATGAAGCCTCTGTTCTGTTCCATTGGTCTGTTTATCTGTTTTGGTACCAGTACCATGCTGTTCTGGTTACTGTAGCCTTGCAGTATAGTTTGAAGTCAGGTAGTGTGATGCCTCCAGCTTTGTTCTTTTGCTTAGGATTGTCTTGGCTATACAGGTTCTTTTTTGGTTCATATGAATTTTAAAGTAGATTTTTTCTAATTCTTTGAAGAAAGTCAATGGTAGCTTGATGAGGATAGCATCGAATCTATAAATTACTTTAGGCAGTATGGCCATTTTCATGATATTGATTCTTCCTATCCAGAAGCATGGAATGTTTTTCCATTTGTTTGTGTCCTCTCTTATTTCCTTGAGCAGTGGTTTGTAATTCTCCTTTAAGAGGCCCTTCACTTCCCTTGTAAGCTGTATTCCTAGGTATTTTATTCTCTTTGTAGCAATTGGAATATATGCAGCTGTAAAAAAGGATGAGTTCATGTCCTTTGCAGAGACATGGATGAAACTGGAAACCATCATTCTCAGCAAACTAACACAGGAACAGAAAATCAAACACTGCATGTTCTCACTCATAAGTGGGAGTTAAACAATGAGAACACATGGACACAAAGAGGGGAACATTACACACCAGGGCCTGTTGGAGGGTGGGGGCTAGAGGAGGGATAGCATTAGGAGAAATACCTAATGTAAATGATGGGTTGATAGGTGCAGCAAACCACCATGGCACGTGTATACCTATGTAACAAACCTGCACATTCTGCACATGTATCCCAGAACTTAAAGTAAATTTTTAAAAATAAAAATAAATAAATAAAATCTCAGAATGTGGTTAAAAAAACAAACAAACCCCTTTCTGTTTTTCGAGGCTGTGTCATCTACATTATTTCAGTGGCATTGCATATCAACCTTGTAGACAGAGAAAGTAAAAAAAAAAAAAAAAATCTATTTTCCAGGTCCTTCCCCTGGAGACTTTGATTTGCTAAGTCTGCAAGAATCTCCATTTTTAACACACTCCCCAGGTAAGCAGGCAAGTTTGGAAAGCAAGGTGATAGGTGATAGTCTACAGCTGCAAGTAAGCTTGCTCCTCTTGCTGCTCATACCCTAGCTGCTTAATCTCCCTCAGCTTGACTCCCTCAGCATACTAATGCCTGGACTCTCTCCAATCACAGCCTCCTCTGATATGCATTTGCAAGACAGCATTTGAGAAAGATAAGGAATGTAACATTTGTTGCTTGATGGTAATAACTCATAACTCCCCTTTCCCTTCCTCCATAACACCAATTTCATCAGCGTTACCATGAGAATTCACTAGAGGCTCCACATGAGGTCTATCATGTGCACGATTTCATACAAACACATCTGTGCTGATGTACACATCTTTTTATCTTTACAGATGATATGTCAGCCGCTGCAGAACTTTTATAAAGTCTTAAGAGTTCATCTATTATTTCTGAAATAAGGTAGGAACAAATCTCCCTGGGAAAAGAGCTACATACATTGGGGCATACATTCGTTTTGCTAGACTCCCATGCTGAACTAATTGCACTTCCGAAACTTTCTTGCCTGAGCCATGTTTCAAGAACGCTCTCAGCTACATAGAACACAAACTCCCTTCCACATACATCAAAATCAGAAGAAGTGCCAGATATCCCCCAGAGTGTCTTGTTTCTCCCCTGCCATTCATGAGAAACCTATTCCAACATGTTGCATTACAGGGAAATTGGAGATGAGACAGTCACAAAAGTAGAGAGATGTTTAGCCTAAGGACAGTTATTCGTGTTCCAGAATGAAGCAAAAAAAGGTCAAACTTAAGTCAAGGAAATGGCTCAGCTTTCTCTAAAACAGAGACAGAGAACTTCTTCTCAGCTGAAAACATAACAAGAACAGGAGAGGAAAGAAACCTGAGATACAGCTTGATAACATTTCTTGTCTTGGCCAAATATTCATTTGGATTGTCAAAATTCATAGATAATCAAACTGTGCATGAAGACTAAAGGTGAAGTACAATCTATAAATAAATAAAAAGAACTGTAATCATGGCTTAGGAGTAGAAGACCCCAAAAAAATGCATTGCCCATGTACCTTGAAGTTTTAGGATGCTGTGGAAGTCACAAATTCAATAAAGGCCAACTAGAGAGGTGAGACCTGCTCCAGATGTTCCAAATCAGCCTCTCCAGTCAAACCCTGACCATCTAGAAGGAATTAATGGTTAGTTATCATGTGAATCCTATGAAAGAATATCTATATTTCTTTTTTAGACACAAAATTCTCTAGAGGATGGTGCTTGCCAACACTCTGAAAAAATAATCTCTCAAAATTCTTGCAATCCACTGTGTTATGATTTCATCTCATGAAATACAACACCTTTACATTAAAACTCATAAAACTAAATCCCACTGGATCTCTTCCAGACTCAGAATAAGCAGCTCTGTTGGTGATGCTTAGAGAAGGGAAATACAGCCTCATCTCCTCAAACTGGTTCCCACCACTGGGTCCATTTTGCAGGGAGCAAATTTGCTTTACATCTACAAAATATTTACATGTGAGTAATCTCATACATAATAGATCTTGCAAATGCCTTGTGAATGAAAGAATATCTTCCAACATCACAGTGATAATTCCCCTGAAAGGAATCTTTTAAACTGAAATATACACAATTTCATCCTGGTTTTCCAGTCTATGGAAGTTATCTCTGGTTCTCCTGGATTCTCCTGTGGGTGGCCAAAAGTATGAATATAAGGGTCAGAAAGGACAAAATAAAACACTCTTCTCACTAAAGAGAAATTCACTTGAGTTTACATTATATTCTTGACTCAAGAAGAAAGAATGCCTTGCTAAATAAAGTAACAATATCTACATGTAACATAAACACACACTGACAAAAAGCAAATCTGCACATGCTCCTATCAGTAGCTACACATTTTCCCAACACTTGGTAATTTTTGGCAACAAGGTCATCCTGTGATAAAGATCTCACCAAGAAATCAATCAATGATCAGTAACGCAAAGATTGATACCTCATATATTCATATTATTGTTATTATTAGAAACACTTTCCTTCGTTCACATTTGTCTTCAGTCTTTCCATTTATATCAAAAATGAGCCAAACATCATTAAGGAATTGTCTTTGTCAGCCTCATCAAGAATGTTTTACAGGAATTCCACATGTCATCTCAAATGTCTCTGATGCCATCCTTTTTTATGTAAGACATAAAATGACAGAATATAGACTCTTTTGGTGTCATCACAGGATAGATTTCCGTACACCTCAGCAAATATTACATGAAATAGAGGTAAGTTTCTTGATCTGGGAAGGCTTTTCTCTAGCTAGGCATTCATATGATAGAATGGAGGTCCTATTTTATTCAACAAGTAACTGTTGAATGCCTTCATTGAACTGGCATGGTGAAATAAAGCGTATTACCAGGTAGTAATAATTGTCCACTTCATAAGAATCCAATCCCATTTCTAATACGTCTTCTAAAGGTCATTAGTATACACTTGACATCCCCTTTCACCTTTTCTACATTCATGTATTTTCAAGATTCAACCCATCATTCCTGAATTAAAACTCTAAGGTGATTAGCCAGTGGCATTTGGCTGCGGCCTGGGAATTCCAATGTTCCACAAAGGAGCTTCTGCTGGTCTCCTATAGCGTTCAAGTTCACAAGGTGCTCACGTCTCTAGTCAATTTCAGGAATATATTTATAATTTACCCATAAGGCACTCATACATGCAAATCCATCCTTTCCACTATTTCCACATTAGTGGGAGTGACCATTGTTATCCCCATGTTTCTAGTAGTAAGAAATCACCAGATTAAGGGGTCTGCATTAGTCTGTGTCCCATCAAATGATTCTATGTGCCACAAAATCTTAAGAACCATGGACCTAGGCCTCCCTTATCTTATTCAGGTTGTCAATCATTTATATTATAAATTCATACAGAGAAAGTATTTTAGTCTTCAAAGCATGAAAATTTTTCTCTCATTGGTTGTTAGCATCAGCTGGACCTATAAGACATCTTACATCAACCATTTCTGCTGGCCCCTGGAATACAAATGAAGATAGTGTTTGTGTTACTACAGGGCCAGTGAGGGGGTGTGAGCCCTTATTATCAATTCCAGTGAGCTCTTCTCATATGTAAAAATGCTTTTGCTCTAAACCAATACACAAAAAATACAAAAGAATCACATATTCTCTCATTCACTTCATGTGCCATAAAACATTTACCGATCTCTGCAAGTCTGGCTGTATGGACAAGAAATAACCCAGGGCCCACATTTGTAATACTGTGATCATAAAGTATGAGACTTTAAGATGTTTAACCTCTCTGATCTTCCTCAGTTTTTTCATCTATATGATAGAAATAATATCTTTTTAGTAGGAGTTTTTAAATTATTAAATGAAAATAATACCTATGAAAACACTTTAAACTAATACTAGTTTTTGCTGCTGCTGCCATTATTAATCCCAAACTGAACCTCCCAAGGCCATTATTGCCCAAGATCATTTATTCATTCTACAAATATGTCCCAAGCACCTATTAAGTGCTAAGCACTGCATGATTCAGTGATTACTAAAAACTTCATAGAGCTTATTATGGTCTGTCTAGTGAAGGGGAAATACATTGATTTAATAATCACACTCCAAAAAAATGGAAAGTTGTTACTGTAACAAATACTTTGAAAGAACGATACGTAATGTTATGAGAATTTATCATAGAGGATTTTGACCAGAGGAGGCCATTATGGTTCATTTATTCAACAATATTAATTGGGCACATTAATTGCCACACACTGTGAAGGTGCCAGGGATTCAAAGATGAAGGCATGATGCCAATCCCCAATCAACTAGCAATGCAGAGAAGAGCATCACCATGTAAACAGTTGGCACAGGAATATCACAGGAGGACAATAAGGCACAAAGGAATAGGGAATTCTACAGAGAAAGGAAGGGAGAGAGATATGAGAGAAGACTTCTTCCAGGAGATGACGAATGAGCCAAGTCTTAAAGGATGGGTAGATTTTTCCCCTTGGGGAAGGGCAACTCAGGAAGAGGAAGAAGTGTAAGCAAAGACACTGAGTGGGAGAAAACATATTATGTTAGAGAAGTGTTTTCATTGGGGAGTGATTTGAGCTGCCTCCCACCCCCTGAGGGCATTTGGCAATGTCTGAAGGGATTTATGGTTGTCACTACCTGGGGCTGAGGGCTGCAGGGAGAAGGTTCTGCTTGTATGTAGCAAGTAGAGGCCAGCCATGCTGCCAAACATCCTACAATGCATGGAATAGCCCCTACAACA